>NC_092225.1:22911442-23211442 GCF_036320965.1 Panulirus ornatus | reverse complement strand
CAATCAGAGAGCGACACTCCAAGACATTGGACAGGGTGATCATCACTTGCTGGGAAATATGGTCCCACCAAATGTTTGAATCTGCATTTCCTGTGGAAGACGGTTGAACAGTTGAAATATTGAGGTATGTCTCAGCTCTAACCTATTTGTTTCCATGCATTTTGTTTTCCACATTTGTCATGATGGAAAATAGATAATGAGACATCTTGGGGATGGGACCCAAGTCAAAACACAAAATCCATTTCTGTTTCATATACAACATCTAGTCTGAAGGTAATGTATACAATATTTTTGATAATTGTGTGCATGAAAGGAAGTTTTTGTAACACTGAACCATCAGAAAGCTAAGGTGTTACAACCTCAGCTGTCCATGTGGACAATCTGTGGTTTTTTGACATCACCTTCATTCCTGACTCTGAATTTATATGCTTCTGATAAACAATCATTTTCTTACACTCATTCACATAGAGCAGAGAATAAGCAAAAAACAGTGAGTAATGCACATAGGGCTGGCGATAATGATGGTTTGTAACAAACTGGTGCCAACAGAGCGTCAGAGCCCTGCATGGGCAAGTGAGGTCAGGTGTTTAATTTTCCACTTGTAACGTCATGTCGCTGCTCAAAAAGTTTTGGATTTTGAAGCTTTTCAAATTTTTGAATTAGGGATGCTCAACCTGTACTTAGTCTCAGATAGTGTATCTTCACATATTATGAAATACAAATACATGATATGGAATACAAATACAAAAGAATACAGAGGAATTCAGATAACTTGTGTTTTACTTGGTTCCCAGAAGTTTGATATTAACATCATATTTACAGATATTGTCGATCGTCATCAAACTCCACGGATGCCATGGCATGACATAGGTCTCTTTGTTGAGGGGCCAGCTGCTCGTGATGCTGCTCGGCATTTTATTCAGCGCTGGAATGCTGTAAAAACTGAAAAGGTATACTAAGGGATCAGGGATCTCTGACAGTAAAATGACCAGCAGAGAGCTGGCAGATTAATTACATCAGTGTATGTGAAACTAAGCACACACATTAGTATTCTGAAAATTAAATCTTATACTAATACAAAAGTAGTGGTCAGTATGTAGAATGTTAAGTATGAATATGATATGGATATTTAGGGGAATAGATGCGAAGGGATAACAGTCTATCTCTTTTCATATGTTGAATGGATATAGATACAGGGGATAAGAGAAGATAGAATGCTTAGCAATGTTGAGAAGTACATGCTTGAGAAAGGATTTAGGTTAGAGATGGACAGAACAAGTCTGACTGAAGAACTGGCTAATCTGCTACCTGTAGTAAGGCATATTAACAAATGGAGGTAAAGATGATTGCTATTTACCCAATATGGTGCCACTCTTGATTGAAGGGTCCAATTCTTTGTCATGGTTTGTGAGATCTCTGTGGCAATTCATTTGAAAAAATAATCGCTCATTTGACAAGATTTCCTTATATTTTATGGGTGATAATTGCTGCCTTTTTAGCTTACCTTGTGAGCTATTGTCATCACTTTGTGTCTGGTGTTGTCATCTGTTGTAAACCTCTCACATTGTAATCTCAGAAACTATGGAGTCAACTGAAGCAAAGCCTTTTTTTTTTTCTTATAGGCTCCATTCACGGACGAAAGTCCACGTAAAGGCTAGGCCATATTTAGAATCTAGAGAGGATGAAGGGGAGAAAAAGGAGATGGGAAAGTAATTATAGATTTTGAAGGAAGTGAAAAACCTGGATGGTTCTTATATGAGTTTCCTTATTTCATGCTGATCCAACATTCAATCTGGCTGTCAGAAACCCAAATGATTTCTGTTTGTCTGAAAAATAAAAAATCTTGTTTGAAACCTTAAAGCAGATTGAAAGAAGACTTGATAGGAATGATAGATTAGTGGCCCTTTGTTTGGTTTCCTTAGTATGTGATGAAGAGAGAGAACGTGGTGAAAGCCTTATGTATGATGAAATGTGGTAAGGTGGCTGGAGTGGATGGTATTTGCCATTAGATTTTATAAAAAGTGGGTGACTGTTGTTGATTGGTTTGTTAGAATTTTCAGTGTACATGTGGATCAGGGTGAGGTGCCTGAGGAATGTATGTATAGTGCCATTGTATAAAGGCATAGGAAGCAAAGGTGAGTGCTTAAATTATATAAGTTTGTTGAGCGAGCAAACTAGGTAAGTTGTATGAGATTGAGAGGGTGTTGAAATGCACAAAGCATCAGATTGTGGAGGAGCAATGGGGTTTCAGGAGTGGTAGAGGATTGAAAAATGTATGCTTAGAGAAACAGAATGACTTGTACATGGCATTTATGGATCTGGAGAAAGCATATGATGGTGTTGATAGAGATGCTTTGTGAAAGGTGTTATGACTGTATAGTGTTGGAGGAAAACTATTAGAACAAGTGAGGAGTTCAAAAAATAAGGTGTGTGTGGAAGTAGGAAGAAAGGAGTGGTTCCAGGTGAATGTGGCTTTACAGCAGGGGTGTATGATGTCGCTGTAGATGCTTAATTTGTTAATAGATAGGATTGCGAGGAAGATAAATGAATGGGTCTTGGAGAGATGGGCAGGTATGCAGTCTGTAGGTGGTGAAGGGGGCCTGGAAAGTGAGTCAGTGTTGTTTGCTGATGAAATGGTATTGGTAGAAGTTGGTGTCTGAGTTTGGGAAAGTGTATGGAAGAGGAAATTGAGAGTAAATATGAATAAAAGCAATGTTATTAGGTTTACCAGTGCAAACGGGCAAGTTAATTGGGGTGTGAGTTTGAATGGAGAAAATTTGGAGAACATCAGATGTTTTAGATATCAGGGAGTGGATATGGACATGGCAGTGAAAGGATCCTTGGAAGCAGAGGTAAGTCATAGGATAGGCAAGGGGGCAAATATTCCAGGAGCATTGAGGAATGTGTAGAGAGAGGTCACTATCTGGGGGGATGAAAATGAGTGTGCTTGAAGGTATAGTAGTTCCAACGATGTTTTATGGGTGCAAGGCATGGGCTGTAGATGAGAATGTACGGAGGAGAGTGCATATGTTAGAAATTAAGTGTTGAAGGCCATTATGTGGTGTGAGGATGGTTGATCAAGTAAGTAATGGTAGAGAGAGGTGTGGGAATAAGAAGAGTATAGTTGAAAGAGATAAGGAGGGTGTGCTGAAATGGTTTGGACATATGGAGAGAATGAGGTTGACAAAGAGGATATATATATGTTAGAAGAGGAGGGGTCAAGGAGGAGCAAAAATGAATTTGAGTACTTGGGGCCTGAGTATGCGGGAAGGTGAAAGGCATGCATGGGATAGATTAAATTGGAGTGATGTGGTATACAGAGGGCAACGTGCTGTCAAAGAAGTGAACTAGGGCATATGAAGCAGTCAAAGGAAACCATAGAAAGGTCTGTGGGGCCTGGTTATTTATAGGGGGCTGTGGGTTTGATTCATTATCCATAACGGCTGGAAAATGGAAATGGGCAGTTGAGGCTTTCCTTTTCTTTCTTTGTTTTTCTGGCATTAACTTAACATCAAGGAAAATGGCAAACAAGTGAGAAAGAAAAAAGAAGACAGCCAGACCACATTGATCTGGTTAGTATTACAAGCACACCAGAACCTATGGTTAGCTCACCTTGTGAGGTATTGCCATTACTTGTGTCCATTGTCATTTGTCATCTCTGTTTAAACTTTCTGTGTTTTAATGCTGTCATTAGAAATCACAGCTTCATTTTAGTCAAGGCATTGCATAAATGACCTGTGGATGACCTTCAGTCAGAGATTATCATTTCATGCTGATCTATCTGTTTATCAATATATATTACTGATGCCCATTCCTTTCAAGAGGGTGGCCATGGCAAAAGAGTGTCCGTAACTGTTGAACTCCATTGCCACTTGTTAGCCTTTAGTGCCTCACCCTTAACAGGCCATTGGCAGAGGGCATCTCTAGCACCGTGTTACTAGAGGCTCCTATCTTATATTCGTACTGACTACTTCTACCTAATGTGTCTACCTAATGTTCCTGCTTGTTGTTCCAGCCTGATCAAGCATCACATATGTCCTTCATGTGGCAGAATAGTCTCACATTGGGTGAAACTTCGAAACTCTTGTCGAAAGCCACTGAGCAGAATGAAATGAAATTTTTAAGAAATGATAACGGATGGTCCTGTATATGATTTTCTTTTTGCACCATTCTGCCATCTGTTATGTCCACCAGGTCATATTGACAAGATGAACAATGCAAGCTCACTTGAGGAGCTATTGTCATGATTTTGCAGCCATTGTTGTCATCTGCATGGAATCTTTTCACATTTTGAAAATATCAGAAATCACAAGGTCAGTTGAGTGAAAAAGTTTTTAGAAATCACCTATGGAAGAGATGGACCTTTGTCAAATTTCTCCATTTCACACCAATACAGTGTCTTGAATGGCTGCTAAAGGACAAAATGCCATCTGGCTGAAGTTTCAAAAACCCTTCTGTTAGAAACGTGCAGATCAATTGTGGACCTTACGCAAATGATTGGTGGGAGGTCCTTTATCAAATTCCTCCTTCTCTACTGATTTGATATCCAATATGGCCATATTGGCTGGATGAGTGATACAGTCTCATGTGAGCCTGTCTTTCTCTGAAAGGTTATATTTATGCTCCTGTAATTTGTATACTGACCTAGTATTAAAGAAGTTTGTCTCATTTCCTGTCAGATGTATGCAGCCTTTTTGTAAATATCTTTATCTTACTCATAATTGTTTCAGTTTTTAATTCCTGACTTTCTTTCAAGCAGATCCATATCCACCATATTAAAGGAATCATTTTTTCAACAAATCTGCCTATTATCATTAACTTTTTCTCCATTTCATTATATACCTTGCTATATAGATAATGTTGATTGGCTTGGTCTATATCATTGCTTTATAGTTTGAAATATATTTATCTTTGCTTTAAATGCTGCTTAAAAGAGAGTTAGAGGATCCTCACTTCTGCCTCAGCAAGAGGTTGGAGAGCACTTCCCATCTTAAAGACTGTAAGTAATAATGCAGATGTTATAAGTAACATATTCCATTGTACACCAATAACATAAGTATGCATTTGCATGTAGTGATTTATGAATGTGTCACATTTTTCATAGATCAAGAATTTATATGGACTTTTAAACTTAAGATAGCTTAATTTACCAGGTAGTAGTTGGTAGGCAGTTACCACCCAAGGAGGTATATATCTGGTACTGCCTGTCTGGGTATCGGGAAGGTGAGTGATGGCTGTGTAGTGAGTGAGTCAGCACTACAATAGTTGTCAAGTTGCACTATTTTGACCCAGGTATCTTTCTACCTCACCTACATGTGGACTACTGGCATTTTGTCCACAAACATACAGTCTCTTGTCACACGTAGCTCTTCACAACTCTTAACTCACACAACTCATTCTTTGTAACTAGGTTTTCCTGTGATGAGCACTGTGCACTGGCCCTTCCTTTTGGCAAAATGGTAGGAGCATAGATAGTAGTAGTAGATAGGAACATCAGATAGGAGCAGTAGGTAGAAACATTAGGTAGAGGTAGTAGATAGGAACATTAGTTGGGAACATTAGGCATAAGTAGTTGGTTGAAACATTATTTAGACACATTAGGTAGAAGTAGCTGGAAGGAACATTAGGTAGGAGCCTCTGAAAACACTAATGGAGTTGCCTACTGCCAGTGGCCTGTTAGATGAGAGGCACTAAAGGCTAAGGTAGGTAACATAATTTACATATAAGGAGCTCCATTAGGTGATAGAAGCTTACTTAGAAACATATGAAAAACTATGAGATTATGATTTTCAGAAATGATTTTCTTATTAATAATTTATCTATATCTCTAATGCCTGTTGCCAGTAGGAACTCTCTCAAGGAGGTGGCCACACCTTTATGGTCTCCATAACTAGTGAAGTCCAGTGCACTGGAGAAATTACTTTTGTCATCTGTAATGATTGCATAGATGAAGCAATTTTTTTTTTGCCTTAGTATTAATACATTTGTATTTTAGTGCATCATACTGTGTATGACATAAAGGGTTTGATTTTTTCTCTTATTCTTTTCAGGCAAAGCAGAGTGATACTTACCCATACTTGCTGCCCAGAACCTATGATAAGGAATACTTTTTGACATCACATCTCCAGCCTAAGCACAGAGTAAAATGTCAGGTGAGAATGAAAAATGGATAAGAAGAAAGAGGGAAACAGATCACTTTGAACGCATAAATATTGGTGTTCCTAGACCCTGCCTGCCAATGTTAACATTGAAAGCATTAAAGATGATACCAGAATTAAGAGTTGAGTTTCTGGGAAAGGCTTAAGGCTTTAACTTTGTGCAGTTTGGAAGAGAAAAGACTGATGGGTGACCTTTAAGTTTTAGAACAGGTTGATAATGTAGAGAGTGTATAGTTCTTTGAGAGATGCAGTATTAGAGCAACCAGAAGACGTAACATGAAAATTAAGTATGACACTTGTTAAAAAGATTAAAAGAAGTACTTTTATAGTATGACAGTGGTTGGTGATTAGAATGAAATAACTGAGAACATGATTAATACAGATAGCATACATACATTTAAGAAGCTGTATGGTAGTAGTGAATGTGTTCAAGTCCTTCACACTGTGTAAGTTGATAATTATAGAGTGAGGAGTCATTTTTGACAAGGCTGTATCATCACAAGTAGACCAAACAGAGTATGGTGTCATTAAGGACCCTCCTGCCTGACATGATCCTGCCTTACGATGTTCCACTATGGAGTACAGCCTTGAAGTTTCAGGAGCCCCATAAAAGGGTGATTGGGTTGCATGGCTAACAAATTAACTACAAAGATAAATGAAAGCTGGTGAATGAAAGAAATACTATATATGTATTTGTTTACCATTTTCCTTGTAGGGAGGTAGCATCAGGAAAAGAAGAATGGCTTAGAGACCTGTCATTGGTGTTCCCTAACTACTTCTTGTGTCCTAGTTCAGCTCACTGACAGCTCCTAACTTGGGTTGGGAGTTCACAGGTCTTATTAGATTATGTGCTGAGTGACGGATGTCCAAAGATGAGACTTTTGATATGAATGTGCTGAGAGGAGCAGCTGGTAGGACATCTGATCACTTGTTTTGTGGAGGGGAGTGTGAAAGTTTACAGTTACTCTAGAAAGAGATAATGACATGGATGGGAAGAGGGTGGTGAAAGTAAGCTGGTTTGGAAAAGAAGCTTATGAGCAAAGAAACCAAAACAAATTAGGCAAGGAATGGCATAAGGAGAAAATGAATGAAACTAAGAGAGTGGGCAGAGAATGGAAGGTAGTTAAGGAAGCATTACTTATAGGTGATGGGGGATAGATATGCAGAAAAAGAGATGTGGGCATTTGAGACAAGGTAGTGAGTGATGAGATGAAGAAGTTAATTTGTGGTTGAAAGAGAAAAGACAGATGCATGGGTAATATTTGCTTAGGAGTGTGAGGATTTGGAAATGTACAAGAGGAAGGTGCATAGCCGAAGAAGAAGGCAAATGAGAGATAGGTTACAAAAATATCAGCAAACTGCATAGAGAAGAACTTGTTTTGATATGAAGTGGGGAGAGAGTGAGGAGAACAAGAAAACGAATGGGGGATGTTGAGCTTCAGAGCTGCTTTCAGTGTTGTTTGTCTAATATAGGGCTTGAAACTGTGCCTAAGGAGTTAGCTAGGTGCTGCAGAACATTTGGAAGACTTTGTTGGATAGCAGTTTTAAAACTCTCTTATGTTATTGATAGCTACTCATATTTGTTCTTTGAATAAAGTACATAACATATCGAGCTATGTTAAATTTTTTACATAGACTGATTTTGTGATTAGGGGATCATTTCCTGATGTTCCTAGTCTTTTTATACCATGTCATATGTTGGCCACCTATATAAAGAATATTCAATTTTGTGTACAGTGTTAACAGATGTCTACATTGGAACATGACTTTAGTGTCTGTAGTAATACTGGTCGTTTGACTAGGTTAGGGACCTGTTCTGCAAAATCAAATTTCCCTCAAAAGATGCACATCTGTGCACCAGTATATCTGACCCTACTCTTTGTAAATAGAAATACACATAATTGATAGGTAGCTTTCTCTGAATGAAGTAATTGTACTTATAGAAAGTTAGGGAGAGATTTTTGATTGGCTTTGTCTGTTGCACAAATTTGAATGCATTCCATTTTTGAAATACATATTTTTCTATGTTGAATGTTTTTTCCAGGTAGTGCGTAGTGTAGGTAGTTGGAGTGCTGGATTGGATGAAGATGAAGCAAGTATCTTTTCTGCCTATGTTGATCTTATCCGTGGATCTAAGCACTATATATACATTGAGAACCAGTTTTTCATAACTTGTGGCAACACTGATGGACAAAGGGATATTAGAAATTATATTGGTCATGAATTAGTGGAGCGCATTGTTCAGGCTCACAAGTAAGGTGTTTGTATTTTGTGTATTGTAATGTATATAATTTACCACACAACCCTTATGTTTTCTTACCATAGAGGATTTTGAATTAGTGATGAGTTTTGTCCCTGTGATGATAATTTCTTGTAAGTTAATTGAAAAATATCATGTTTCTTGCTTGAGAATGTGGAGGTAATTGGTAGCTATATTGCATAAGTTAAAGGCACCGACCTGTTTTGAATGTATGAAAATATTTATACAGTTCTTGGTTGTGTGGTTATGAAAACTGTCTTATGCATATGTTTACAGCATTAACATCAAAAATGTGTCAACTGTTTGAGTCATATTTCTTTACAGTTGTGGCGAAGTTTTCCGAGTGTTCATCATGTTGCCTCTTCTGCCAGCTTTTGAGGGGATGATTGGCAAGTCAAGTGGCATTGCAATGCAGTACATTGTGTACTGGAATTATGTCAGCATATCTCGGTAAGGTGTAAAGATCCATGATATACGTGTGCTTTGTAACAAACTTCATTTTGTTGCATAACTGTAAAAAAATGCAAGTATGAAATAGTTGAAGGAATGATGCTTATTAAAAAGTTGAATTAGTGTGTGCATAGAAGTGTAGGTGTTAGATAAGTTAAATAAGTTCTCTTTGTGTGATCATCAGGCAGAAGAACTGAAAGTAACATGCAAAGCAGGGAAGTTGAAAATCACTGAAATGATACATAAGAATTTTGTTTGTTTGATAAGAACCTGTCCTTCAGATAGAAAAAACAGACATAACTGTAAGGATGAAATAGTCTATCCTTGATTAGTTGGTTCTTTAATAATGGAGGGGATGGTGTCAGAATTGTCTGTAAGAGTATTAACAAGGGTACAGGTCTAAAGAGTGCTTGAAAATATACTGTACAGATTTTAGGATTCTGCATTTTGGATTTATGTTGCTGCTAGAGAAGTGACAGTCTACTGACGTGGAAACAGTAGGCTGGATTATGCTAGTGAGACATTATTGTAGAAGGAATCTTGTAGCACAGTAGTAGCAATGAGCATTCTCAATTCTTGAGATTTGTTAGATCTCCATAGCCAGGTGTTGTTAGCAGGAATGATATTTGTTATTTGTTATTGATATTTGATGTTTGTTTTGAAAGGGTGAGAGAGATGTGTGGTAATAAAAAGAGAATGGTTGAAAGTGCTGAAGAGGATGTGCTATAATGGTTTGAACATATGGAATGAATGAATGAGAAAAAGTTAACAAAGAAGATCTTTATGTCAGAAGTGGAGGGGACAAGGAGAATGGGGAGACTGAATTGGAGATGGAAGGATGAAGTGAAAAGATTTTGATTGATCAGGGCCTGAACATGCAGGAGGGTGAAAGACATGCACAAGATAGAGTGAATTTGAATGATATGGTATACTGGGTTCAATGTGCTGTCAGTGAACTGAACCAGGGCATATGAAGCATGAGGGCTAAACTATGAAAAGTTCTGTGGGATGTGTTTATGGATATGGAACTGTGGTTTCAGGGCGTTACACATGAAAGCTAGAGAATCGATACGAGGGGATGTGGCCTTTCTTCATCAGTTCCTGGTGCTACCTTGCTAATGTGGGAAATGATGATCAAATGTGAAAATGATTTGAATGATGATATTTGTGAAGGGCATGCATGGGGGTAGATTGAGTTGGAACAATGTGGTATACTGAGGTCGACATACTGTGAATGGAGTGGACCAGGGTATCTGAAGCATCCGGACTAAACCTTGGAAAGGTCTGTAGGGCCTGGTTGTGGAAATGGAGCTGTGGTTTTGTTGCATTACACATGGCAGCTAGAGAATGGAAGAGTTGATATGGCCTTTCTTCGTCTGCTTGTGTCGCCACCTTGCTAATGTGGGAAATGCTGATCAGTTATGAAAAAGAAATTAGAAACTCAGGAATTTAAGCTATCTCTCTTGCTAGGAAGATTGTCAGCACTTTAGAAGTAGATGGAATAAAGTATGTGTGCCAGATTGTAAACACTGATGTGAGATAGGAAGATGAATATTTTGGTTCATATGAACATTTAGAAGAGGACTTAGTATTATTTCTATAGTTTTGGAAGGAAATTATTTGTAGATGACCTGTGAAACTGATGAGTAGATGATTGAGGAAGTGGTGATGATTGAGGAAGTGGTACAGTTAGAGAATAGGTAATCCAGATATTGTAGATAATGGAGAAGTTATGAATGGTTTATGGAAAATATATGTGCTTAGTGAAAGAGGCTTGTATTCCAACTATACAAGAGAAAATAGGGAAAGAGTAGATATAAAGGAATTATAGACATATAAGATAGGAGCCATTGTAAGAGAGAGCTGATTTTGTGTTGCAGGCCTTTAAGTAGTGCTGTGTTGTGGATATAGTCAGAAATAATGCATGTACAATGCTGAAAAGAAGACTAAAAGAAAAATAACATTTTAGAAATATTGAATATCTCCTTTGCTTATGCATTCATGAATGAATAAACCTAAATTTTCATCTCTGAACTAATTTTTGATGACATTTTTAACCCTCAACCTTGAAACCAAGTAAGCTTGAATTTGCTCACAAATGTTTCTATTCTTTAAATTCCTTGATCAGGATGATTTCTGTATGTTTGAGGGGGTTTTTGATTTTTAAATCTGGTATCCATTCCTGTTTTTAAAGAATATTTTGGATGATAATTTTTTATGGTACAAATTATGTTTTATTCATAAAAGAATATGCCTCATTGTACATTTTTATATAAACATCTCTAATTTTATATTATCACATAAGGTCAGACTACTAATCTGTTTTTGCAAGCTGTATGCCTTGGCCCAGTATTCACCAGTACTCAAAGCTAAACTAGCTAACAGTATGATATTGTAAAGGATTGCTCAGATTTTTTCTCTTCATGTCCTTTATGTAAGCATAATTGATTGCCCAGTACAGTTGCTCACCAAGCCTGATAGTGGACATTACTGTGGTAATGTAGTATTTTAGCCAATGCTATCATGCTTCTTAGATATTTCCTGGCCACAAGAGTGGTAGATGTACGAATCAAGGTGTCTTTTCCCATGTGGTGTAATCAGAAGCAAGCAGAATCCTGCTACCCCTATATATGTTGTTAGGGAGCTGTAGTTTTGGTGCATTACGCATGACAGCTGGAGACCGAGTGGGAACGGATGTGGCCTTCTTTTCATTTGTTTCCTGGCACTACCTCGCTGATGCAGGGGTGGTGATACTGTTTCCTGTGGGGTGGGATGGTGCCAGGAATTACATATATAGACAAAAAGGACACATTCATACTTGTCTTTCCTGTTTTAGTAAGGTAGTATCAGAAATAGACAACTGAGCCTGAGAGAAAATTCTGATTTCCTGCCTTTCTTTGGATTTCTGTAATCATAATTTCAAATTCTGATTTCCTGCCTTTCTTTGGATTTCTGTAATCATCATTTCAAAATGCAGTTTTAAGCTACTTTTTCATGATTGTATAAACCAAAAGAAAAGAATCACAATTTTTTTTAATGTATGAAGTTAATTACTCCTGACTTGTCAAAGCTGTTGGGTTTATGCTGCTGTCATTGTTGTTTTAATTCACTAACTACAGCACCTTGATTTTACTTGTAGTATATTTTATTCTAACTCTGTGACTGTGTTTTGAGAATACATTTGTCTTGCTGGTATTTGTAATATTTTCTTAATTATTCTTTTAACATTTCCTTTATATAACAGTTTAATCACTGCATTGAGCTAAATCATTGGTATGTCACTTTCCCTCCAAGTTCCACCAGCCCTTCCCTTACCCCTTCTTCAGGCTTGCCCATTCTTCTGTTTCACATGCAACTCGAAGTGAAGTGCTAGGTTATCCAATACCTGCTGCATTTTGTAGGCCTTGTTCATGGTAAGCAGTAGGAGATTAGTATTACCTAATTTGAAAATTAGGTGCTTTATGAATTTATTGTTCATCACTTGGCTTGGTGAGCACATTGTAGAAAAACAGTCATGCTTATGTAACTCTGCAAGAAGAGATGGTCTGCATTCCTCAGGGTAAGCATTTGGTGTCCTTATCACTATTGCAGATTTAACAGTTTTTACTAAACTTCATTTTGATACATTAAATGATAGACATTTGAACTTTTTCATATTTGACATTTATCTTGTGTGAATTGTGCGATTAAAAACATACTACCTCCAACAGCGGAAAGTCAAGTGTGATTCAAAGCCTGATAGAACGTGGTGTTACTGAATGGGAGCGTTATATATCTTTCTGTTCTTTGCGTACCCATGAGAACCTTGGAGATCAGCCAGTGTCAGAATTGATTTACATCCACTCCAAACTGATGATTGTGGATGATCGATTTGTCATTGCTGGCTCAGCAAACATCAATGACCGCAGCCTTAATGGGGACAGGGACTCTGAAGTTTGTCTTGTTATTGAGGTAAAGTATGAATGTACTTTAATGTGCTGCAAATGTTTTTTGTGATCTTTGCAAGCTAGAAAGATTAAGAGCCTTACTTTATTTAGTAAGTTCTCACTTGACATCTGTTACAGATAGAAACATAGATTTTTAGATGAATGACCCTATACCGCTCAGCAGTAAAAGCCAGGCTGATCAAACTGCTGACCCTCAGATACATTATCTGTGTTAATTGGTTCTTATATAAGTTTTCCAAAATTTTTAATGTTACATTAGGGTATTTCAGATAAACCAGTTACTGAATTTTTATTATATGCCAACTGATCCTCATGAGCATCTGAGAGAATGCTTGCCTGATAAGGGAAAGTATTTCATTGTGGCATGATAATTCCTTGTTGATTATTTAATTCTGTACCAGTTCCACTTTTTTCGTGTTGTTCAACCTCTCATCTCCATGTTTTGATGAGAATGTCCTGTGATGAATGATTCCACATTTTGTTTATTATCTTATTTTGTTTTTTTCCCCATTTTTATTGATTGTTCTTTTGAAGTATGCTATCATATGCCAGTACTGTATGTAATTCCATAATCTTGCAGGACCAGGAGTTTGAAAATGGCATTATGAATGGACAGCCATATGATTCTGGGGTGTTTGCAGGCAGTATGCGAAGGTACTTGTTCAGTGAACATTTGGGTATTGCAGACTGTGAAAATCCCCACATTGATATCAGCGATCCAATCTGTGATTCCTTTTTTATGAATGTTTGGTACTACATAGCCAATAAAAACACACTGATATATGAGGAGGTAAGATTTAGTTTTATTTATTTGTACCATAAACTAGCTTACTAAGACTTCTTTGACCATTGCAAACATGGCTTGTTTTACAATTTCTTAAGTTTTTCCTGCTACCCATTTGTATATATTCACCTCTTATTTCGTACATTGTGATAGAACCATTTCTTTCATCTCAGAAACCTTATTCTGAGACTGACAGGCATCTTTCATGTCATGCTCTAATAGGGCATACCTAAGTAGAGGCTATATAATCATCAAATAGATTATGATAACAGGGTACTGGTTGTTGGCTCATTACAGTGGATGCTCTCTCATGGTTTCGGTGCATTACACATGACAGCTAGAGACTGAATGTGAATGAATGTGGCCTTTGTTGTCTTTTCCTAGCATGTGGGGGGGAGGGGCGTGCCGTTTCATGTGTGGTGAGGTGGCGATAGGAATGGATGAAGGCAGCAAGTATGAATATGTACATGTGTATATATGTATATGTCTGTGTATGTGTATGTGCGTGTGTGAGTGTTTATGCATATACATGTGTATGTGGGCGGGTTGGACCATTCTTTTGTCTGTTTCCTTGCACTACCTCACTAATGTGGGAGACAGTGACAAGTATGATAGATAAATAAAATGAAATATACATTTGTATATATGTATATGTCTGTGTATGTGTATGTATATGTTGATATGTATATGTGTATGTATGAGAGATGTGTGGAAATAAAAAGAGTGTGGTTGAGAGAGCAGAAGAGGGTGTTTTGAAATGGTTTGGTCACATAGAGAGAATGAGTGAGGAAAGATTGACAAATAGGATATATGTGTCAGAGGTGGAGGGAACGAGGAGAAGTGAGAGACCAAATTGGAGGTGGAAAGATGGAGTGAAAAAGATTTTGAGTGATTGGGGCCTGAACATGCAGGAGGGTGAAAGGCGTGCAAGGAATAGAGTGAATTGGAAAGATGTGGTATACCGGGGTCGATGTGCTGTCAATGGATTGAACCAGGGCATGTGAAGCATCTGGGGTAAACCATGGAAAGTTGTGTGGGGCCTGGATGTGGAAAGGGAGCTGTGGTTTCGGTGCATTATTACATGACAGCTAGAGACTGAGTGTGAACGAATGGGGCCTTTGAAGTCTTTTCCTAGCGCTACCTCGCAAACATGAGGGGGGAGGGGGTTGTTATTCCATGTGTGGCGGGGTGGCAATGGGAACAAATAAAGGCAGACAGTATGAATTATGTACATGTGTATATATGTATATGTCTGTGTGTGTATATATATGTGTACATTGAGATGTATAGGTATGTATATTTGCATGTGTGGACGTGTATGTATATACATGTGTATGTGGGCGGGTTGGGCCATTCTTTCGTCTGTTTCCTTGCGCTACCTCGCTAACGTGGGAGACAGCGACAAAGCAAAATAAATATATATAAGATAAATAATGAGCATTTATGTGTATATATTTGTATATGAGTGGATAGGCCCTTCTTCATGTTTCCTGGTGCTACCTCATATTTGCGGGTAATGGTGATCAAGTATAATAAATAAATGTATAATATATATGGCTAGAAAGCACTGGTCATTTCAAACTTAAGCAGGAAATTTAAGATTGTATGAATACAATACAGGCTCTTGCCTTTTAGTGAAATTGCCTTCTTTGTGAAACGTACATATAATTGGACTACACTTGGAGGGTTAAAGATACAAAAAGCCTATGAAACATGCACATCATTGTCTAACTTGTTTCAACCTCAAATCATTCAGTCATTCTTCCACTTGTAAAACATGCCCTGTACTGTATATAGAAACATAATTATTTCAGAATGACTTTCCTTGCTATTCATTATATTCTCAATGTTACATATATTGAATTTTAAGCTATGATATTTATGAAGTTTATGTGATGATTTTATTGTATTTCATATTTCAGGTGTTTTCTTGCTACCCATGTAATAGCGCAACTACATTTGAGGCTGTGGATAAACTAAGACATACTACAACATTAGCAGAAGTCAGTCCAGTAGAGGCACAAGCAAAGTTAAATGAGATTCAGGTAAAACTTTTTTTGTCAACACATAAGGTTATTAGATTTAGCTGTGTAGAAAGACAGGTTAGTTGAGCTGTTTTAGATACCTAGGATGGATATGCAGTGAATGGAATCAAGGAAGCAAAGGTGAGTTGTAGCTTGGGTGACGGGGCTAAGGTTTGGGGAATATTGAGGAATTTGTGGAGAGAGAGGTACCTAAATGGGAGGGCAAACATGGGTATGTTTGAAGGTATAGGAGTACCAACAATGTTGTATGTATGGATGTGATGTATTGGCTATAGATGTGAATGTATAGTAGAGAGTGGATGTGGTGTGATAAGGGTTGATTGAGTAGGTAATGATAGAGTAAGAAAGAGGTGTGGTAATGAGAAAAGTACAGTTGAAAGAGATGAAGAAGGTTTGCTGAAATGTTTTGGACATATGGAGAGAATGAGTAAGGAGGTTAATGATGAGGATATATGTGTCAGAAGTGGAGGTGACAAGGAGAAGGGGTAAACCAAATTAGAGATGGAAGGTTGGAGTGAAAAATATTTTGAGTTTTTGAGGCATGAACTTGCATGAGGGTGAAAGTTATGTATGAGATAGAGTGAATTTGAGTGATGTGGCATACAGTGGGTGAAGTCCTGGTGATGGATTAAACCAGGGCATATGAGACAGGTGGGGAAAACCATTGAAAGGTCTGTAGTGCATGGTTGTGGATAAGGGGCAGTGGCTTTGGTGTATTACTCATTACATGCAGAGCAAATAAGGTATTTTCTTCTGTTCCTGATGCTACCTTGCTAACATGGGAAACAGTCAACAAGTATGAAAGAAACAAGAGAATAAAGCTGTTTTTCATGTTTCCACTCAATTGTAATTTTTGTAATATGGTGCTGAAGGATCGTTCATTGCTTTAACTTTGAGAGGCGATGTTACCAGAACCTTCCTGCCTGTGGTTACACTGCAAGTGAAAAGTCACCTTCAGTGAGGTTGACATAATGTGTCATGTCAAAGAACTTTTCACTCCTGAGGAGTCCAACATTTCTTTCCCACTGGAAGTTTTGCAGCTTTGAAGCTGCAGAAACTCCTGGAAAAAGGGATACTGGAGTAAAATGAAGACCCTTTAAAAAAAGGTGTTCAGGGGCAATTTCTAATAAATAAACTTATTACAAACTTATCCTTGGGGATAGGGGAGACGAATACTTTCTACGTATTCCCTGCATGTCGTAGAAGGCGACTAAAAGGGAGGGAGCGGGGGGGCTGGAAATCCTCCCCTCTCCTTTTTTTTAATTTTCCAAAAGAAGGAACAGAGAAGGGGGCCAGGTGAGGATAATCCATCAAAGGCTCAGTCCTCTGTTCTTAACGCTACCTCACTAATGCAGGAAATGGTGAATAGTATGAAAAGAAGAAAGAAAGAAGGCCACAAACTGATTTCAAGATTTCAAGCTGATTAAGTATACTCTGCATGTTGGAAACAATGTGAGCATGCTCCAGAAAGCTGAGACTTTTGCACTCATGCATCGCTTAAATCCCACCAGCATGTAACTCTAAAAGCAAAGTTAATGCCTGCCTAGCTGAACCACCACATTCTTTTGAGTCATGACTGATTCTGTTTTTCCGGCAAAATTGAAGAGGTTTATAGTCATCATCCTTCTTCTGTAGGCCAGGCCTTGAATGAAATGTATAAAAAGGCAAAAGATAAAAAAGGGGAAAATGAGAAGATAACTGAGTTTTTTAAAAGGTAACCTCAACAGATGAAATGTGTTTCAAAACAATTTCCCTTGTGTTTTTTGGTATAAATCTAATATTAATTGGCTTTGTCATTTTTATAAAAGGCATTATGATTGAAAAACCTTACAATATCATTAAAATTCTTATTATTGATGGAAAAAAATGTTTGAAAGGAATTTTGATTAAGAATTTTATTCTTATCTATTGCAGCTGTGAGGCATTAACATTGTTCTAAATTGTATCCTAATTCTTGAATGTTCCCACTGAGTAATCTTGCTCTCTGAGCTGTTGCTACTTGAGGGTCCTCTGTATTTCGATTTCAGTATTTTCCTGCAGAAAATATCATGAAAAGATTCAGATATGATGTGAAAGGGTTCAGTCATTGGGATACCTGAGGAGCTTAAATGAATTTCTTGTATTCTTTTTATCATACTTTCATTTTTCTTTCGAGGTAGCCATGACGAGTATGTTTTTGCCATATTCTTTTTATCATACTTTCATTTTTCTTTCGAGGTAGCCATGACTGGAGTATGTTTTTGTCCATGCCATTTCAGCTTCTGTTAAGAAAAAAGAATTTCACAGTGGTCAATGAAGAAATGTAGGAAAAGGGTTACTTATCATTACTTCTACTTCTTCTCTGTACTGTGATGTGATTGAATTGTTATGTGGACATTCTTTCATAATTATACTACTGTTGGCTACATTTCTTTCATGATATTGAATAGAATTTAATCTTCAGGGTTTCACATCATTCTGAGGGCTAGATTTGTGCTTTGTACTCCATTGCTTAAGTTCTATCTCAGATGCTTACGGGGCTTTGCCTGCCATAAGGCAGTGTTTTTCAGTTTTTAAAATCCTAAACTTTTTCATTTTTCCCCACTGCACCCATTTCAAGTGCAAGGTTTCGAGACTTTGCTGCATTATAACTATTGACATTACATTTCCTTGTAGATGTTAGTCAGAGAGCTATTGTTTTTTCATTGATGTTCCTTGTGAACAAATGCAAAGTAAAATAAGGATTTTTAGGCTGTTTTTACCTTTTCCCCATTTCATTTGTACTTGTTTGCTGTGCCAGAGGGTTAGAGGGTAACATTACTGATTACAATAAGGATAATCATGCTTTTATTACCTTGTAATTTGCAGTAGATTATATATTGTTTTTTTTTTTCTGTAGGGGCATCTGGTTCTCTTCCCCCTGGATTTTCTAAAGGATGAGACTTTAAAACCTGGTCTGGGGAACAAGGAATATTTGTTGCCCATGCAGACGTGGACATAGAACTTATGCAGCAGAATGCTGGATCAGCTACATCATAATGCTCAGCAGCCATTCTGAAGTTGTATATTGCATAAGAAAATTGAGTTGCAGTTTTGTATATACATAGGTCTTAAAAGCCAATTCTCGTGGTTTTAGAATTAAGGATGAGATTTTATACAGTACCAGGAAAAGCTTCATTATAATTGTTTTAAGGGACATTCAATGAGATTGAATTTATAAGCAGATAACTAGATGTTAGTCAATTTCTGTTTTTATGTCAATTCATATTCCCCAAAAATCTATAGTTAGTCAAATTGCTAGATATTGAGGAGCTTCTGGCTGTGTAAAATTAAAGTAAAAGTACGCATTTATGAATTATTTTAGTGCCTATGGGATTGCTGTGACTAGTCTTTTTGAGGAGACGAAGATTTTGATTTAAGTCAGTCAGGTATGGTGTTATTCATTTCACTAGAACTGTTTGCTTGTCATATCTAAGGCAGAGAACTAGTGAACACTCTTTTACTACAGAAAGGTACAAATCTTCTTATTGGAAATAGTGTGAAATATTTTAAGTACATTTAATACTGGTTGATTTGATATTGCATGAAAGTCTTGCAAGCTAAAGTACTCCAAGTTGTTAGTGAAACTGGTAAGTACATTTACGTTCAATTGAGCCTAATGTATGATACAGTAGATAGATTCTAGATGAATAATCTCTCATTTTGTCAGAGCAGCTGGAGTAAAAAGCTGAACATGATTCTGTAGACGTATATAGATTATCCGAAATTTATGGGAGCAGATATCCATTGGTTGTCAAACACTAATAGGAAAGAGACATCATAACAGGAGGTTGATTTGTTACAGTACCATCCAAGAAACTAAAGATCAAATTTAGTGACTATCTGGACTTTCAGCATCATTAGCCATGTTGGTGAATTTTTATTCAGTGGTTCTAAACAAACTTTAGTATTATTCAAGAGATGGCGTCTCATTCAGTGGAAAACAAAGTAATTGGGCAAAACAAATCAGAATTTCTTTTTAATTTTGTTGAATCTGTTGTTTTTGTAAAAGCAGACTTAAACATTGATTGAACTTTCCTTGTGTATATTGTTATTTTTTCTTATGATTGTTGACTCGTCATTTGTCCTAAGCACAGAGGCAGTAAGTGTTTTTGTACCTGTCATTAAGTCAGCTGTATGCATTATCAACCATGTTGCCATATATAAGCCTTTTGCTGGCCAGCAGTGCAAGTTGCATCATAATAAACCTCATATCTCCCAGATCACCTTGTGGTGACAGCTATCCCAAAGAGCTGGTAAGGCACAAAGGCCAGAAATGTATATATGATTTGTTGTTTACTCTTTCTTTCAGCATTTATGGGATTATTTTGTGTCTATATGTCTTGCAAAATAGTTTATCTTTTATCTTATTCCTTGAATGAATCCATGACATTTTATGTGCTACCATGCATACCTAAGTGTATGTATGGGTGAGTAGGGAAGATGGTCAGTGGCATTATAGGATTATGTCTTAATAGGCATTCAAAAAAGAGACTTCGATATGAATGTGTTGAGAAGGGCAGCTGGTGGGATGTCTGATCATTATCTGGTGTAGGCAAGGATGAAGATTTGTTGAGTTTTTTAGATAAGAAGTAATGATATAGGTGAGAAGAGGGTGGTGAAAGTAAATAAACTTAGAAAAGAATTGTGAAGAAATATCAGGAGAAATTGAGTATAGAATGGCAAAGGTTAACAGCAAATGAAGATAGTGAAGCAGTGCTGACAAGCAACGGAAAAGTGTGTGGCATGCAAAAAGTGGAAGTTGCGTTGCTTGGAAAGGGTAATGAACAGTGGGATGATGAAGTAAAGCTGCTAATGAAAGAGATTAGAGAGGTAAATGAATATTACAGAGGAGTGTGAGTAATTTACAAGATGTATGAGAGAAAGTGGCAGGAGGTCAGGAGCTGAAAAAGAGGGCAAATGGGAGTTGGAGTGAGAGTATCTGCAAACTTCAGGGAGAGTAAGATGTATTGGAAGGAGGTTGATAGTTTGAGTAAAACAAGAGAACAAATAGGAACATTATTGGGGAAGTGATAACAGGCATAGATAAGGTGAAAAGGAGATGGAGTGAGTTTTCTGAAAACTTGCTGAATGCGTTGCATGACAGGGTAGCAGATGTAGGAAGTTTAGGTCAGGAACACATGTAAAGTTAGTCATGGCTAGTGGCTTGATGATGGGTGAAGAGGTGGTGAAAGCCTTGCGTTAGACAGAATATGGTAAGAGGGCAGGAATTGATTGTATTGCAGTTGAATTTCTTATGGAAGGGGATGACTTTGTTGTTGATTGTTGAGTGATGATTTTCAGTGTTTGTAAGCAGAGGTGATTCATAAGATTGGTAAGGGAGTAAAGGTTTTGGGAGTACTGAAAAATGTTTGAAAAGATAGATCACTCTCTTGGAGGGGTTTGAAGATCTAGTAGTCACATTGATTTTGTATGGGTGTGAGGCATGGGCTATAGAGGAGACTGTACAGAAGAGGGTAAATGTGTGGGAAATGAAATGCTTGAGGACAAAACATGGTGTGAGGAGGTTAATCGAGTAAGTAATGATGGGGTAAGAGAGAAGTTACGTAAAAAAGAAGAGTATAGTTAAGAGAGTTAAGGAGGACATGCTGAAATGGTTTGGACATATGGAGAGAATGAATGAGAAGAAGTATTCAGAGAGTATTTTTGTGTCAGAGGTGGAGGATACAGGGAGACTAAACTGAAGATGAAAAGATTGAATTAATAAGATTTTGAGTGTTTGAGATCTGAACATGCAGGACTAAAAGTGCCTTCATGAGATAGATCATATTTAACCACTGTGGTATACAGGGAACAGTTTGCTATCATTGAACTTAACCAGGGCATGTGAAGCAGCCAGGGGGAAACCACAGAAAGATTTGGGGCCTGGTTGTGCAGTACACATGACAGCTAGAGAATGGATGTTCCCTGCAGTACCTCATCAGTGCAGGAAACACCAAAGAAATGTGAAAGAAGAAAAGTGAAATTACCCATAATTGAAAATTAAGTAAGTTTACGTGAGTTTGTTACAGCACATGTATCGAACAATATTGTTAAATGTATTTATTTGTATCTATAAAACTTTACTTCTTTTATGGAGAAAACAAAAAGAAAAGAAAATGTTCTCCTACCACATACCAAAATCAAAATGGTGCACCAAACTGAGGCTTAGAGACACTACCCTTTTGAATACTGGGGCAGATAGAGCTTGGTTTAGGCTCTACCTGTTTAGCTTACTGACTAGCCTCATGTCTGTAGCACCCTTAGTGACACAAAACTGTGTAACATGAAACAAAAAACAAGAATTTTAATGATGTAGCTTGCATAATCGACTTGTGATCAGGTGAAATTTTTTACATGACCTGCATTGTCGGCCAGCATAGGAGTGGGATTTGCCTGGCATGCCAGAACATTAAAGGGTCAATATTTGGGGCATTGTACATAATGAAAACTAGGATATGGTAGCTTTGTACTGTTGTCATGCATTTTTATTTATTATCTGTGTATCGTATGAATGATGATTATAAAAAGACAAGCCTGAATGTCATATGTAGAATTACTTTTAAGAATGCAGCCATGCCACCCATGCACTTTATCTGTCATGCAAATTTTGATATAACAGTGCTTATATATTTACAGATTGTCAGTTGAAATTTTTTCATGATTTTGTTCCATTAGATGACCCTTCCTTGCATATTGCATTATGTCATATGTATTATTTTACATTTTATCGTTATCATGTGAGGGACATTTTGTTGTTGTTGTGTAAAGGGTATTATATAGTTTAACAGTCTTAGTTGTTTTGTGTGATACACTGTTGTCTGTCCTGTACAGTTTTAATCATTGTTTTTTATCTGGATTTTAAATAAATTTTTTTGTATAGAATTTTTCTGGTACTATCTTACTTTTATCTCTCTCATGTACTCTCAGTGTCTTTCCAGTTCACTCTTGGTATACTCATGAATTGCATCCAATCATTTCCCATGAATACTCTTTTTTTGGTCAGTCTTTATTCACATCTCAGTTTGTTACATATCATCTACCAAGAAGTGCCTAACAGTCCACAGTTTCAGCTTAAAGACACTTGTTTTCATATAATAGAAACTAAAGAAAATGAAAATGTAACTTTTGTGCATATCCAACACTATATTTATATACAATCATCCTTGTTGTGTTGAAGCCCTAATGCCTGTCAGATTTTATTTTACAAGGCATTGTGGTTAGAATTCTAATATGATGCTTGTGCAAAAGAAATTTTTTTCTCATTACAAATATTGTGTTGGTGTGTGTTTGGCTGATAGTCTCATTTGAAAAAAACCAACTTACCATGCATAGTGAAAAATAAATATAAGTACAGAGGTCTGTGTTCACATCAGCACACAGGACATGGGCTGGGAATGTGGTTGATTACTGTTTGTGTGTTAAGAGAGTTTTACACTCATGCTACCCCATCTCTTAACTTTGGATGCATTTGCTATTATCTTTACTCCATTGTGTTTTTGTATATGGATGCACAGACGCACATACCTTATCCTAAGGGAACTTGAGAGGCTGTATCCATGTGATCAACCCGACATGAAATGGAATTTGAGTAAAAAGTAGTTGACAGAACAACAGAATGATTTGTTTATTTATAATTGGTCTCTTAACAAGAGTCGATACAATTTTTGATTGCAAGATTATCAAGTGTCCATCACACCTTATGGCTTATCATGTAATAAAGCTTTGGTATCTCCAACTCACCTGTTTAGTTCAGATGTCAGCTTTGAGTAACAAACATATTCCTGCTCTTAGGCTTTTGCATGAGCAAGTTGAAGCCATATTGCCATGTTCTGTACCATTGAGGATATTGGCCATAAACACTTGGTGGGAACATGGGTCATGAAGTGGAGTGATATTGTTTGCTTGTCAATGTGGGAGGAGTGCAGGCAATTAAGCATTAAGTGTTCAGTGTCTTCATTGTTATACTTGCATCGTGGGTATGAAGGGTCTTGAGATATGTTGAATGGTTTATAAATGTGTAAGAAGGGGTAGTATTAAAAGCTTAGATGTGAAAGTGTAACTCATATATGTTTCGGGAGTGTGGTTTCTGATGAGCATATGTCTGGTGAGGTGATGTTTAGTGAGCGTGTTCGGAGAGCATTTGTTTGGAACTTGCTGGGTCATATTGGTGTTCACATGTTTTGTCAATTTTGTGTTTGTTGGGATGGAGGAGATCTTGTATTATAAGTTGTTGAAGTGCAAAGCAGGAGTAAACTCTTTATTTTTGTTTGGTGGTTTGTTATGGATTGATTAGGATGGGAAGGATTTAGTGCTCTTGCAAAGAATGGAGTGATCAGCATATTAAGATGGGGTTACATTGACAGATTCATAGTTTCAGTTGTGTAGATGTTCAAGGTTTGTGGTTGCTAGGCATTCTAATCTGTTGACTTTTAGAACAACGTGCAGTAGAGATGCTTCTATCTGGTGAGGGATTATTTAAACTAGGAGAACTTGGGCCAATGAGGTAACAGCAAGAAACCAAATATTTTATACGATTTACTGATCGCTGTACATTTGCTAGTTGGTTTTGCCATTTAATTCTGCAAAACTGTGGGTAGAACAAAAGAAGTACCAGATTAGAGTTTCTCATTCTCAAAACCTATTGACTTCCTTTCCATTGTAAAGGTACTTAAACTAGTTTTTGATGTTCAAATAATCTTTATCTCTGCTTAGGTAGGTCACAAAAGTATACCAGCACATGTGGTTGGATGATGTTCCTCATTAAGGATATAAATGTTCTTGATACTTGTGACTGTAAAAACTTCAATTTATGTACATCATGTAAAGATCCATTGTTACCCAATCCCAAGCTTCATATCCAATGTTACCCACTCCCAAACTTCATGTCTTTTGGATTAGCTTCACCATGTATTGTAAAAGGAGAACTGCATTCAAGTCTTAGCTCTGTAAGATAAAGGTTTGAAAACACGCAAATTTTCTTCAGAAATATACATGAAATGGGCCATCTCTTCCCTTGCTTTGAGAAAAAGATATTCAGTTTTTAGGAGTCAGTATGTAATTATAGAACCATTAAAAGACGAGAGGGGAGATAGGACATAAAGAGGAGATGTAATTGTGGAAAATACATAGACCTCAGTAATTTTTATGGTAATGTAGAAATTAGAGCTTATTGGTGAGAGGTCACATGAAATTTACAGGGGAGTGAAGACATGGTACCTCAATTCTCAAATGCAGAAGGAATGGTAAGAAAGAAAAGAGATGTCAAAAATATAGGAGCTCTGCAACATGCAGTGATGGAAATAGAGACAGCACCTCAGCCAGCCAGCATTTACAAGGAATAAGAGAGCACAGAATGAGTGTATCAGGATAGGGAGGGAGGAATATAGAAATTTTGAAAAGAATAGTGTGGACAATGCAGGTGAAAATACAAAACTTTTTCAAAAATTCATTAAGGGTCATTTATTAAGGAGCAGTTGATCAGGCTAAGGGATTCAGGGAGATGATGTAAGGATACATGAGGAACAGAATAACAAGTTTATTAGTATTTTCACAGTGGCAGATGCTATAGCCTCAACACAAGTGAAATGGAATGGGGAGGAGGTTTTGGAAATCAGTGAGATATCTAGCAGAGATATTAACCGAATACATAAAAGACTCGACCCGACTAGGTTATATCATGTCCTGATGAAGTTTCACCATAGTGCTAAAGGTGTGTGCAGATGCATTACATAAACCATGTGAATACCTCAAGATGTCAGTGGAGAGAGGCTACGTTCAAGAAGGAATGGAAAAGAGCAAACATCATACCTACGTATTAAGACAAGAAGCCAGAAACTGGGGTTGAACTGAAGACCAGCCTCATTAACAAGCATGGTGGGTAAGGTTTTAGAAAAGATTATTAGAAAGCAAGCAGATAACTTTCTTTGGACGAGAAATTACGTAAAGGAGAGACAGCATGGTTTTAAGGAAAGGTGGTCATATGTAACTAACCAGGCAAGAATAAGGGGGGAAATTCCTTCATTGGATAGAAGGTTATCAGTAGGAGGGAACAAAGGTAACTAACAGAGTGCCACAATACAAAGAAAGAGCAACAAGGGGTCTTAGCACGACATCAAGCTTGGAATTTGTAGGGAAATGTACAAAGAAATATATCCCCAGTATCAGAGATGTAGATGAATAGAACAAGCTGAGCAATGAAACTTTGAAAGAATCAAAGTTGTGGATAAATGGAATAAGCTATGTGATGAATAAATGAATGATTCAGAGTTGTAGATGAATGGAATAAGCCATATGATGAAACTGTAAATGAGAATTATGCATAAAATGGAATGTGCTAAGCAAGGAAAATGTGAACGAATGTGTTGTGAGTGAATGGAAAGAACTAAGTGGTGAAACTGAATGAATCAGAGTTGTATATAATTGGAATAAGCTAAGTGATGAAACTGAACAAATATGAGTAGTATATGAATGGAATAAGCAAACTGATTAAAATGTAAATGGAGACAATACACTGAAATTTAAAGTTCTTTATGGTTGAGAGAGATCGAAAGAGAGGACCAACAAAAGTAGAACTTTCTCCCTATACAGTATAAATAAGTTTAGATAATAACACACATTACCTATCACCTTACATAACTGTATACCTACTACTTATGTATCTATCTACTTGCATCATCATGCATAGCTACACTATTACAATCTTACTTGCTATGTTAACTAACACAATTCTCATTCACTTCCATGTTGACTCCTGGACACATATTTAGTTTATATATATATATATATATATATATATATATGGTTGCGAAGCGTGGGCTATGGATAGAGTGGTGCGCAGGAGGATGGATGTGCTGGAAATGAGATGTTTGAGGACAATGTGTGGTGTGAGGTGGTTTGATCGAGTAAGTAACGTAAGGGTAAGACAGATGTGTGGAAATAAAAAGAGCGTGGTTGAGAGAGCAGAAGAGGGTGTTTTGAAATGGTTTGGGCACATGGAGAGAATGAGTGAGGAAAGATTGACCAAGAGGATATATGTGTCGGAGGTGGAGGGAACGAGGAGAAGAGGGAGACCAAATTGGAGGTGGAAAGATGGAGTGAAAAAGATTTTGTATGATCGGGGCCTGAACATGCAGGAGGGTGAAAGGAGGGCAAGGAATAGAGTGAATTGGAGCGATGTGGTATACCGGGGTTGACGTGCTGTCAGTGGATTGAATCAAGGCATGTGAAGCGTCTGGGGTAAACCATGGAAAGCTGTGTAGGTATGTATATTTGCGTGTGTGGACGTATGTATATACATGTGTATGGGGGGGGGGGGCCATTTCTTTCATCTGTTTCCTTGCGCTACCTCGCAAACGCGGGAGACAGCGACAAAGTATAAAAAAAAAAAAATATATATATATATATATATATATATATATATATATATATATATATATATATATATATATATACATACATACATATATATATATACCCCAAATATAAACATTAAAAACTAAACAAAAGTTTTCATCTTTTCCCAATGTTTTCCTGTTGCCTCTTTGGTAATTGCTCTTTGTCATCTTTCACTCATTTCTCATCTCCCTTTTTTCTGCCTTTCTTGCTGTGTCTTCTGTCTTCTCTCAGTATTTGTAGAGTTCAGTTATCATCATCATCATCATCACTTAATATGTAATAGTTATCATTAGTTTTTTAATGAAGAATTTTCAGTAATCAGAACACAAATATCAGTGTGACCTTCTCTTTAGGACATTTAAGGGAAAAGTGTATGTTGTGTTTATAAGTAGACAGAAGAAATACATTTTTAAGTAACTGAACTGCCAACTTTGGGGCCAAAAATGATATATGATAGCCCTTTAAGTTAACTACATAAGTCATTTATGTCGAATGCTTACAGATATTTTCATTGAGTAATTTTTAGTATATGAAATTTGTCAGACTTGTAGTACAGTTTGCCATGTAGGTTTTGTTTTGTGTATAGAATATAGATGAATTGAACCATATGATAGATTTACAAGACTTTTCATTTTGTCATTCCCTCAATAAATGTATTGTTACACAGTCACATTGAAGAGTTGTGTCTGAATATCTAATGAATTTTTTTTTTCATTAGATATACCAAATGTACCAAGACAAGGACTTTGGTAAAGGAAAGTACTACAAGGCCAGGGACATTGAGAGCGATAAGATAAAGAACCGCTAGGAAAAGATAATGACAAGGTTAAGATAAAGTAATACTAGGACAAGGACATTAACAA
The DNA here is from genome assembly GCF_036320965.1 of Panulirus ornatus. Classification (NCBI taxonomy): domain Eukaryota; kingdom Metazoa; phylum Arthropoda; class Malacostraca; order Decapoda; family Palinuridae; genus Panulirus; species Panulirus ornatus. The sequence goes on along the minus strand of NC_092225.1, from coordinate 23,183,520 downwards.
GGTTAGAATAATGTACAATTAGGTTAAGGACAGTGACAAGTTTAAGATGAAATACTGCGAGAAAAGGGGCAAAGACATGGGTAAGTTACTACTAGGAAAAGGGCAATGACAAGTTTGAACAGGGACCGTAACAGTTGAAGTTAGAATACTGCAAAGAAAGGGGCAAAGACCAGGTTAAGGTAAAGTACCACTAGGAAAGGGACAATGACAAGAGTAAGATAAAGTACCACAACGAACGGGACTATAACAAGGGTACAAGGTAAGATAAAGCAATGTTAGAAAAGGGAATATGACAAGATTAAGCTAAAAAGTACGACTAGGAAAGGGACAATGACAAGAGAAAGGAAATATGACAATGGTAAGGTAAAGTACCGTTAGGAAAGGGAATATGACAAGATTAAGTACTACTAGGAAAGGGACAATGAAAAGGGTAAGGTAAAATAGAAATTTTCAGGTAAAATGACCCAAGTGAAGATGAATAACTACTTGTACGGACAATGATAGTGCTAAGATAAACATCTACTGGGACGGACAGTGACAAGGTTAAGTGACAGTACGAGGAACAGGAAAAGGATGTAGGACTTATTTGATTAGCCTTTCCCCCATCGTCCACGAACAGTATACCCCTCTGGTCTTCTGGTACTTCTCAAGTCATATTACAAGTCACAGGAAGGAACGCATTGGTGAGGTACAGTGCTTGTTGACGGCAGACTAGACGTAATGTACTTTATGCATTGATTACAGTGTTAACAGATTACTCTCAGTGATAACCTCGATGGGGAACGTTGACGAACACTGAACAATGTCTTTCTCTTTTCACGCTGATATCGACTCGGTCGCACGTGATACAAGTGCCAGGATTTTTGTTTTTTTTAGTAGATAATTGTTGGGAAGACATTTATATGTAAATTATATGTAGAATACCTGATTGTGGTGCATTGTCAAGAAACGCTCCAAGGTTTCGTCACGTCCCCGAGTGTGTAAACCACACGATCTACCTACCATATATAAGAGGCAGGAGTGAGGCCAGGCTTCTCAGTGTAACCCACATCTTGGTGAAGGTCGAATGTCGAGTAAGTCTACCCCCATGATGTCTTCCGTCCCTCCCTCTCCCCCAGTGCGCTGAGACACCTCCAGTGACCCAGAGGTTTCAATAGAAAATTCTCCAGCGATGACTCCCAGGTTCATGGGGAAAGTCTACAGAATGTGGTTGGACTGACATGGTGTTCATTAATTGTTTCATATGTGGTGGTCATTTGTTGGGTGTGCGCACTACCCAGTTATGCCATCAGAAGGTGTGGTAATAATCATGTGGGCCGCTGGTGGTCACGCCTCACTGAGAGGATGACTTTAAATGAGAAAAGTTTTATATTAAGAAAGTGTAGACTGTATCATATATATATATATATATATATATATATATATATATATATATATATATATATATATATATATATACACGATTGCCTCTTTTGGAACGACTTTCTTAATGCAAATGTTATCACAGGGTTTCATTGGACTGTTCCAAGAAATGAGTGGGAAGAAAAACACATTAGTGAAAAAAAATGGGGCTAAAAAAAAAAAAGACACTAAGACGGAGAATTTACAAGTAAAAGGAGCAGTAGGCGGAACAACAATATACGATTAGAAGAAAAGGGTAGATAAGAGTGTGTGAAGTGATAGATAAGCGACCATACACTAATAATTGATCAGCATTTACCTCCAAAGCTGAAGAAAAGTCTTCCCTCGAGTCTTGTAAGCTGGAGCATATGTAAGGTAAGGTGTGTGTGGAAGCCTTGCTGGAGGTACTCAAGCGAGCGGAGATATGTATGGCCGCTGGTCCGCCTTAAGCAGAGCACACACTTTTTCTTTTACTTGGATGGTTTTGAGGGGAAACTTGAAGAAATAAGGAATGTAAAGATATATAGTGTGACCAGAATTTGAGTGTTTCGAGGGAAGATTTCAAACTTGTGTTACCCTGTCTCCAAACCTCGTGTATATTTATCATGTCTTAAGTCCTGTGTGTGACACACACACACACACACACACACACACTAGTCTAAGCTATTTACCTATTTATTGATCTACCCCGATGGGAGGATGAACACCTGGGTATGCTGTGGGCCAGCTACCAAGCCCTTGTGAGACCCAAGCTGACTCACGGTCAGTTAAACTCTTATCTCTACGTGGACCCCGGATGTTCTTTAAACATGTGAGTGTGAGTGTGACTTATGTATTGATTTTTGTGAGTGTGTGTGTGTGTGTGTGTGTGTGCTTCAGGTACCCAGGATGAAGTGTTGGTTACCTTTTTGTACAGTGGGGAAGGGATTTCTACACTCGTGAAGCCCCATCGCTTGATCTTTTTCTATTACCAAACACATTTGTGAATTTCTGAATGTTTGTGTGTCCACAAATTCATTCGCTGCTCTTATTCAAGAGAAAGTACTTATTTACACCTTTCCTATCAATTTGCATGATTGATTTCACGCTTCTTGCTGTAACCTTTATCTTTTCTTGAGCGATTTTCAGTGGGCTGTGTTCCATGGTAAAGTCTACTTGATTATACAACTTGCGAGATATACACGTGAGCAAGTTGTCAAGATTATTCTTATTATTTGGTCAGAATTTTTAATCATTAGAGTTCAGGTTCTAATCTTTATTAGACAAGAAACCTGAACTGGAGAAGATAACTAAATTTGAGTTCCTCTCGGGGAGGCGTTTAGGCTTCCAGGCTGTGAGGTAACCAAGAACAGTTCATTTTTTTTTTTTTTTTTACACTTCCTCTTCGCTCAGTCACCCTCCCCCCTCAACCTGGATACGGGAATAAATCATTTTTCACTTGCAAAAGACATAATCATCATAGGTTACATCATTTTCTTTAACCCAATGTGGCTGATAAATCAATAATTCATATACTGTGAGCGTTAATCACTCGTGCTTATTTTGAACTTTCAATTTGTGAGTTAAATATGGATTATGATAACTGATGCCTCCGTCAAGGTCGGCATGAAAAGATAGAAGAAAAAAAAGTTATCCGGCTTCTGGATGACCATCGACCTGCCTCCAGTAGAACAACGGGGTGTAAATACCACAGAAACGTAATATCTTTAAGAGTTAAAGAAGTTTAGGATAGAGAGTTCCATAGTGTGGCTATGGAAGGTAAGGTAGAGAGTTCAGCAGCCTGGCTGTGTGAAGGTAAGGTAAGGTCAAGAAGATATTTCACCACTTGGCTGTGGAAGGACAGAACCCGAGGTCACATCAGCTAACCTTTGAACTTACTTCCATCAAAGGGAGATAGAGGCTTGTGGAGTGCTATATGTATGACTCAGCCAGACCATGGGCACGCAAAAGCTGCCACAACCTCCCGAGAACACAGTATAGAAAAAAAAGATTCTTTATCCGCCTCATTGCAAAGAAAAAAATTATTGCAATGACGTGGATAATTTTTTTTTTTTTGTCCTCTGTTCTTGCCTTGTTTTTGCCTCGGAGAAAGAAGAGCATGAGGTTTGAAATGGGAAGTGTATATATATATATATATATATATATATATATATATATATATATATATATATATATATATATATATAAACATCAAGAGAATCCAAAACGTGCGAGCAGTGCTTCCGGCAGAGATAAACTCGGTGGGTCACTGGAGAGATTCTCCTCACGAAACCACATCATCATCCACAGTTCTAAAGGCAGATTTAAATGACATTATTTCAAAAGCTTTAGATCAGCTTTATTTACACTGATGGCAGATATAGCCACTTACCTTATTCCAGAAAGAAAACAAAGTGACAGAGATTTATAGCGAGAGATATAGGAACAAAACACTACTGCGGCCTCAAGGTGAATAATGTGCGGTGAGAAAGTTCATTGATCTATCGTCCAAGTGTCTGAAGAAAATTCCTTTGGTTAAAATCATTGGCGCGCGTGTTGGATCGATGGCGGCCGCTGGCAATCCATCCTCGACACTAGCAGTTAATGATCTTATAAATTCTGTGTCACGCGCGTTACAGCAGATTACAAGGACATGATTAGAATCACTGTAATGGTGACTCATGATAGTGGTGCTCGAGCTTTGATCAGAGTAGGATATGATTATGATAAGGGGTGATGACACGAGTGGTCAAGTTGTTGATATAACGGGACATGATTAACAGTAGTGTGGATGTTTCTATTGTGTCTATGAAGATGATTTACTAGATGCCTATACGATAAGGATGATAACTATGATGAGAATAATGACTGGGACATGGTCGATGGCTTCTATGTTGATGATCAAGATAACCATGATTTGAACGAACCGAAATTAATGTGAATGTATAGTTATGTGGTTATTTACTAAGAGCCAACTGTTGACTTATAAACTGTAGCCGGATGTAATCGACTAATCTTCTCAGCTTAAAAGATGGATCGACCAAATGTGGAAATGTACATTACGTTTGCTCTCTAATTAGAGTAGTAGCATGCACACTCGGTAAGCATAATGACCTCTTTAGTTATCCTTACTCAGGGTGATGAAACAGCCGTCATGGGTACCACTCAGTGAGATTAATACCGCGGTACCGTGCAAAGAGCTTAGCAAGGGTGACTACTACTATTTGTATATTACGCGGAGAGAGTTTTACACTCGTGTTGCACTGTCTCATAACCTTGTATCTATATCGATGTGTGTGTGTGTGTGTGTGTGTGTGTGTGTGTGTGTGTGTGCAATAACCAGTTTCTGTATATACCTAATTGTAATTACATAATTGCATAGTTCACTACGGGAAAGGAGTTTTACAAATATGGGGTCCTTATCTCCTGAACTTTCTTACTTATCTCCTTAAGTTTCTTTCCTTTCCATACATCTTGACACATTTCTGTCCACTGCTTTCATAGTCCCATCACTTACTTACCTTCCACCATTCGCCCAATGCACTCCACAGTTTTTTTTACTGAAATTTGTGAACTAGTTTCAAAGAATGGTTTACTCCCGGCATGTTCATGTTTAGTCAGATATTTGACCTTTGCTGTATTCATGGTAATCAGCGATATTACCGGACTCTGCCTGCAACTGGGGACACCCCATGGGAGAAATTACCTTTGATATCATCCTTCTATCATCTTCAGCATGGGGGGGAGTACAGTGAAGCCTCGTTGAGGACCTTATCGACCCAACGAAGCCCTCCTTACCCTGCTTCTGCGTGGGACGCAACCTTGAAGCAGTAGGAGCCCTATGTAAGAGGACATCTAAGATTAGATAATGATAATGATTATAATTATAGTAATGATAATAATGATAATGATGAAGTCAGCAGAAGTAAAGGACCCACACCTGTTGATTCATTGTTGGAGAGCTTCGACATGGGGGCGGTCGTACAACCATAATTCAGTTACAGTTGAAAATGATTATTAGACATCCAACAATTGTTCTATTTGAGTGTCAGTTTGTTCTCTTTGAAAATAAATATGTGATATCAGTATAGATGCCACGTACGCCTGTTCTTCAAGAAACACATCAAAAGACGCACATAAATAGATTTCAGTTGAATCGTTTCACATTATGATATGCTAGTACAGAATAGAATAGAAAGAACATATCTTATACAAAAAATAACAAAAAAACTTCCCAGTCAATTTTATTTTGCATAAATGAAAACAATTACTGCGTAAAAGGTTTATCATCCTAGCAGATCTTGACGTTGGCAACATTGGCGTAGACTTGCACTAGGGTTTCTATAATTAATGGGGAAAAAATGCAATTACTGACCGTCTTGCCATATCTGTGGGGGAAAAAAAAATACAGCTGAATAAATTTGCGAGGCTGACATCAAGCGGCCGCACCTCTGTGGGGCCCATGTCAGTGTAACTGCATCCCCTCTTATCATATTTTTCTTCCTGTCTTGAATATCAAGAGTAGACTCATTTATAGCATTTGAAACTTGTATTATGTCATCATAACGAGGAAATTTACAAACGAAATGTAGTTTACACACGAAAATTTACACAATTTTCAACATTTATCAGTACACCTCTTCAGTAATTTACATACGTCACTTTTAAGTTAATGTGAATTACTCATTTAGGGACTATTTGTCATGATCACAAGGTGGCGCGGCACAGTCAAGGAAATGACTATAAATAAGAAAATCAAGATACATTATCTTGGGCACATGATTAAATTACATTGGCATCATTGCTATACACTGCAGAACACAGTACTCTCCCAGGTTTATTTAACGTGAACACGATATACTTGGTGTATGAAAATCTAAAAAAAAGTGTCAACCTATAAAATAGGACATTAACTTATTTGAATTTGATTCTTAAATGTAGTATGAGATTCATATCAGCTAAATCTCTAAGAAATAATCCTTAATGGCAATAGGAAGTGCGGCTAGCGCGTCACATGATAACCCTCGAAGTTAATAACTGCTTTTGATGAGGAAATGTCTAGCAAAACTTATTGCGAAGCATGAATACCGTTAGCGCATCATACATCATTTCCACATGAGGGTACAACGGATATTCAAAGTCACTCTGAAGCATGACAATAATCTTGTACGGATAAGAATAAACTAGAAATGCTTTCGCCTCCTCTCAACAAATCTACTTATTAAGAAAGATAAATAACCTTGAGATCATCTAAACCTATTTCTGCAATCGCCTCTGCAGCAGTAAGTTTGTTCCTTAGCTACGCAGAATCCACGGGAATATTGATAAACTTGAGGAATCGCCACATTGCAACACATCTCGGAAGCATCAACGTAAAATCCATAAGTGGCAACTCATAGACATGCTAGTAGATTTGTTAGTGTTTAATTTAATTGAAAAATCTTGCGGTATTAAGATTATTATCATAAAAGAATGGTCAGATGAAGTGAGGCTTAATACGTAGGGGTTATTAGTGGTATGTATGCCTCTCACGAGGGTTTATCAATATTTCTTTTTGAATCTTGCAGAGAAAGCGAACGAGATGATGACGTCACTCAACAAAATGTCGTTCTTTGGAGGGAACCCGTTCGCCACGCCAGTCGGGCAGAAAATTGGTAAGTTTCTATGGCCTAAACTTAGGGACGAGATATTCATTTTGGTATGAGGTATGTGAGGACTTGCAGGTCATCCTGGGAAATTGTCTACGTCTCAGGGAAGGTGTGAGAGTGGAGAAGTAAGTTGTTGACACAAGCAAACTGTCATATGTGTCAGCTGATGTCGTCTGCAAACTCGAGTTGTCAAATCGCAAATATTAGTATGGGCTAATGGCCTCTTTTTCCCGTCCTCAGGACATTTGACATAACATCGCAGTGTGAAGATCGTGGTGTAGATATACTACAAATACGTGTAAGACGGTATATACGATCCTTAAGTAATTATGTGTCAGGAGGGGAAGGTGTAGAATGACTGCCTCCTCGGCGTTTGGCCTGGTGGCGTTCTTGGACATAAATGGCTGTAACGACCATTACAAAGCTGTTAGTGTAATTCACGTCATGGTGCACAGGTCCTCGTGTTTTAAGGGAGTTCTTACAATATAGGAAGGTAAGGTATAAAGCGAGGGAGGGGGGAGAGGAGTCGCGGTTAGGGGAGGAGTCACTGGCATAAGGTCTGGGTCATGTGACATGTATCGGGTGACCGATAAAAGTCGCTTTGTGTCTTGACATACTCGTTTATATCCTGATGTTTACCCTCTGCTTGCCCCTGCTGTTCAAGTCTTGGTCTTTATTTGTTCGTTCGTTCCACAGTGGTTGCTGTCAGGAGTGATGAATGGAGAACAACATGGCTGGGTTGTGTTGTCTCGCCTTTGTCGTGTGTAAGATGATATATTTGATTTCACCTTTGTCTTCCGAAAGGAGCTTAGAAATTATGATCTTGCCCTTGTCTTCTGTTAGAAGCTTAGAAATGTTGTTCACACCACTGTCTTTTGTAGAAAGTTTAGAATATTTCATTAAATATTACATAAAAGTTGATAGTAGGGAGGGCTATGAAACATGATGAAATATGGGATTGATGAATGTTAAAGCTGAAGCTCGTCAAGAAACCAGTAGAATCAATGGAAGCCTCATGTAACTTCCCAGAGCAGTCGAAATTTACCTCGATATTAGTCAAAATTTATCAGTCACATGGTTGTCAACTCTTTACCATCCCAGGATAAGAATGCCAACTACACTCGGTTTGTTTACATTTATCCTAGCAGCTCCATCACAACATGAGAACATAACAATCACTTTCACAATAACATTTTAACAAGGTGAGTGGGTAAGCTGCCAGGAGAAATTAAATGAGGTTTTTGTATGGTTTATAGATTTCATTGTTTTACTTTCATTTATGCTAAGTAATCCTGCAGTTTCCTTGGTGGGTTAAAGCATATTTACACTGCCACTGAACATGAGTTACTGATCAAATTAACAGCCCATTTTAATCTCATATTTATCTGGTAACATCAGAAGGAAGGTACATGGTGGCTGCTAGGGGAACTCAGATGAGGTTGTCGTAGATTTTCTCAATCTCGATACATGCTTCAGATGCTTTTATATTCATTATCCTCATAGTTTTTATGGTAGGGTGAAGCGATCTATCATAAGTCAAATGATGCATGCAGAAAGCAAAAGCAGAACACGTGCTGCGGGAAAAAAGAAATATGAGACATTTGACAAACATATGAATGAAAAGATTTAGTAATTAATGTGAGGTATAGAAAATAGAGATCACTTATAACAAAATAACCACATAGACATGAAAACCTAGAGCTTGATGCATAAGTCTGATCATTGGTGGAACCCAGGAATGGAGTTGTCAGGCTGTACTTATTCTAATTTATTAGCATAAATGATATAGCTTTAGAAAAGTAGATAATTACTTGTACCTCCTGTTATGTACCTACTGCTCTGGTTCAAGAGTGCCAGTTTCAAAAGGTACCTATAGAAAGGAAGAATATTTCCCAGTATGAAAATGCTTCTAAAACCTCTGAAAATTCAGATAGGCAACAAGTATATCATCAATATTATTCACAGAGAATGTAGCAGGGATGTGATATTGTTACAGTCACTGCTTCCTGTCATCTGTAAAAGGCCCTTTGGTAAAGGATGGAATGAATAGAATTATGCAAATTAAATGAAACTAAGAGGATGTATTTTTTACACTGTATGCAGTGGTGTAAACTATCCAAACAAGATAATCTTAATCTTCAATTTTTTCTACCAGACCTTCCAGTAATGAAACTTGAGCTAACCCTGCAACATAGCTTCCATGTATCATTTTTCTATTTTCATGCCTTAACTTTTTTTTTTTTTTACTTAAAATTAGGTGTCATAGATGTTATAAACTACAATAGGTGTCTGTCTTCCAATGAGAATAAGTTTGTCATTTGATGGTGATAACTTTGGTGCAGAACTTCCCATATTTCTAAGCCTTTGTTTCATATTTTAAAAAATAAACTGAATTATTTTTGTTTCATTATTATGGTTGAAAACTGATATTTTGTAAAATGATATTTTTGTGTGTATAACTGGGAATACTCTGTGACTCTAAGGCAACTTATTGCTTGAATTGCCATGCAATTCCTCACAGTGATTTTTAGAGTTGAGGATATTTTTTGGTTGTGTGACTACTGATAAATGTATGAATGTCACGGTTGGCAGTATATGATAGTTAAGGTTACTGTACAAATAGACAGAGATCAGTATCTTCAAAGCTTGAAATAGATGGATATCCTTAAGAACCATTTTACAGAGGACAGTTCTACAGTTGATTGAAGCCCAAGACCTGGAAGTGTAAGCATTATGCACCGGTTACTTGTGATACTTAAATCATGTCAGTACATTTTGATAAGAATATCAATGAAACAAAAGCAGGAACTAGTAATCATGTTGAAAATCATATGAGCATATATCATGTAAATAAACTTGTTTTAGTATTATCTGCCTCTTTGCAGTCTGACTGATACATACTCGGATTAGATTAAATTTTTTGTCTGTAAGAGATAGTTATTTCTCCACCTTTTAATCCTGAAAACAGTACCTGCTGTCCATATAAGCTAATACAGTCTGATTGGTCTCTTTGTAATAGTAAGGGAGAAGCTTTTATGTTTTAACTTTTATTTAGTCAGCAGCATATTAAGGAAATTGTAAGCCTTCATCCTAAAGAAAGGGATAGAATTTTATAACCTATTGTTTTCCCAGTGTTCAGACCATTTAGAGAGTATAATTTAGTGTACTTAAATCTTTCCACATGATATTGAAAAGTGAGGGGGAGGAAACTGTTGTGTTCAGCATCATCACCAGTCTTGCTTGCATTTCATGTTGCTTTGGATTGATGGGAACTATCTTCTTTAAAGTGTAAGGATTAAAAAAAGATTTTTTACAGTCAGACAGTTTTAATTCTAAAGATAGTAGCTCACAAATGCTTTTATTTCATTGTATATATTCAAAATGGGAAATGGAAACCAGGAAAGATATACACCTTGTGTTTTAAAATGGGTAACCCAAAAGTATTGTGCATTTAGAGTTTTTTTCTCTGTGGACTCGCAGGAGAAGGAGTTTAATAGGTCATGGTGATGTGTCAGATATGTAATGTACACTGTGGGACATATTAGGGAAAAGAATGTAAGGTATTCAAGTTTTCCTTCACATTCTTAAGGATAGAAGTTACTTGCCCTGTGATTGATTATATTGCAGGACTAAACTCTGAAAAGAAATACTAATTTTACAAAAGATTTCTTGCATGTGAAATGAGAGAGAGAGAAAAGAAAAGGTGTAAGTGCTCCAAGATCAGTAAGTGGCATTCCTTCCGCCAGTGCCATACATACCTATTCTTTTGTGATGTAGTATAACATGTAAGGAAGTAAGTAAAAGTCTTACTAGCTGGAGAGTTGTGGCAACAAACTGGTGTGGTTGGTGTGACTGTGTTGGCATTCATGTGTGACTGAGAGTGGCTCAGTGTCAGTCTCTCTCTTACCTGTGTGTGTATGTGTGTGTCAGAGCTTCAGCTTTTCTAGATCTATATTGTGTTTATTAATTATGTTTTGATGCATGGAAATGTTCAGATATGCTAGTTCTCTTAGTGTGATCCTGATGCCCCTCAAACACTGGGGGATGGATTGTGATCTCTTTTGTACAGTACCTTTTGTGAAGTGAAAGTTTTGTGTGCTCAGTCATTCATGGTGTTCTGTTCATGGGAAATGCTTATTCAGTTGCCAGGCAATTTCCTTGTATTTTTAGTTATCTTTAGAATGGAAACTTATTTTGGTCTTTGGTAACTCAGATTGTATTCAGTTCATAGGGTTTTTGATATTTCATAAGGCAATGCAGAGTAAGTCCCATGATATTTTTTTGTGTTTTGAAGTTGTTTCAGAATCGTATCTTTACTGTTTTTTCACCTTCTCTGGAAAAATTGGAAGTGAAAGCAAGGGGATTGTGACGAAACGGAAAATATGAAGTTTGATATTATTATGGTTATCACTAAAAATTGTCATATTCTGCATTTCTGGTTATTTTTGTTATATCATTTTCAGGTACTATGATAATATTTTGAATACTCTCAAATATTTTGTTTTTGTAGGTAAAATCTTTACAGCTGTGGATAATTGTGATAGATGTGATACTTGTTTGTAAATTATCATTGTAGATTTATATACTGTGTAGTCATTCACCAAATTGAGTAGAACTATTATCAAGAATTTCTGGCATAATAGTTGTTGATAGCTGTAAAACTTGCCAGTATAAAGGACAGCAGTGAATGACTCAGTTGTGAACAAAAACAGTAAAGCAGACACTTGTGAGCCTTGAAGACTGGTCAAGGATCCTCATCTATGCAATGCCAGCTGTTACACAGAAAATAGGTACTATTTTGATTTGTTGACTAAAGTAATTTTGTTATATCACTTATGATAGATTAACTGACTACATTTATGTATGTGTGTGTGTGTGTGTGTGTGTGTGTGTGTGTGTGTGTGTGTGTGTGTGATGTTTAGGTTTGTCTTGTATACATCTGTTGTTCAAGTCTTTTGTAAACAGGACTTGTATATGCACTAGTCTCATATAGTTGTATCATATTCTTGGCTTGAAGTGGTACTGTGAAAAATGATCGGTGAAACAACTTTTTTATTCAGCTAATTGAATTTATAGTGTATTATGGTATTCTTACAGAAGGTACTGTAAGTTTGTTATGGTAATTCACTTTGTTAATAGTTGTACTCTGCACATCATTGATTCACTTTTTGATTCAGGACTAGACATGATTCATCCATGCGAAATTGACCTAGCATTGTTGAAAATTGTCTCTGAAATTTATAGTATAATAAGTAAATGTTGGATTTCAAAAAGGACAAAATCATGTAAGGAATAGGAGAGGTAGTTAGAGAGAGATAATAAGAAGAGGCTGGTAAGAGAAAAAAATGAGAAAGGAAAAAGGAGATAAGACAAAGGTATATGTTTATGCAGTGGATGTGGAAGTTGTCATGATGAGTATTGTAATGTTTATCTGTCCGTCTCTCTATCTTTTTGTCCACCTAGATGTCTCTTTATCTGCCTGTCTATCTATCTGTCCCTGATCCCTGGGGTTAGGGGAGAAAGACAACCACCCATATATCTCCGACTTGTTGAAAGCAACTAAGAGGGCTTAGAAATTTTTACTCCTGTGTTTATTTTCAAAAATAGAGTATGTATGAAGGAGCCTCCAAAAGATTTTTTTCAAAGGCTGACCAATTTGTTTATAGCACTAACTTGCTGAAGCAAGAAAAGGCAATCAGGTATAGAACAAAAAATGTACCTTATCTTTCATCATTACTCCATGCCAAATTCCAAGGGGTGGATTAGGTACATACAACCTTTGAAAATCACTCTCACACATCCTCAACCCATGCCCAGTATGTTTATATGAAACATAGACTTCGATGTATATGAAATGCTTCCTGCTTTTACATTCGCTCAATAAGTTGATTTTTCAAAGGTCACCAACTTCTCCATTCACACCACTTCCCTACACATATTGCTTCCATTGCGTCCAGTATCCAGTGATTCCACTATTTTGATGATCAATCACTGGGACAGACTGAAATATTCTTTATAAATTCCAGAGCATGCAACTGCGGAGACCCTGCCCTCTGAAGACTGGGGTCTTAATTTGGAAGTATGTGACCTAATAAATGAATCCGAGGATGGTCCTCGGGATGCCATAAAGGCCATCAGGAAGCGTCTTGCCACCCAGCCCAAGAATTACACTGTTGTCATGTACACACTTACGGTCAGTTTACGTTTTAGTTTTATTTCTATAAGTTTTTTATATGTTAGGGAGGAAGTGTAATTGGAAACCCCTAAACATTTTCTTCATCTTGTGGTAAACCTTACAGCAGTGCTTCTATTGTCACATGATGATTTAAAGCTTTCTGCCTCTTTTTAGAATCCCAGCTGATGGTTGCTTCCACTGGTTATCGTTATATCTCATAAGAATCATTCTGCCCCAGTTAGAGAAAATGATACACATCTCATTCACCCAAATGACATAAAAAGAATGTATTTGTATGTCATCTAGATGGAATGCCAGATTTCAGCAGTCTTGTCTTTTAGTTAGTTTTAGGATTAAGGATAGAATTTCTTGGGTATGATTTTTGAAATTTTATATGCAGATAAAGTTTTCTCATCATTTATTCATTTAGATAAAGTTCTGTCTGTGTAAGTGATATATAAGGTAAAAATGTATATTTTTAAAAACTATGTAGAATGCATGAAAGATACATAATAACTGTGTATGTGTAGTGTGATGTCATGCTTTGAAAAGAAATTGTGCAGTTCTAATGTTTGCCTACAGTTGGTCTCCTTAACTATTTTCATAAGGTGAACTCTGGCAACAATGTTGATTCCCAGGTGTCTCTCGAACAGATTCCTGCATTATTTCTCTTGCTAAATAATATTCATGTTAAGGCCTTCTTTCATTGTGATCCATCCTCATTACTTTGCATTTAAGTTAGATTTCATCATCCCTGTATTAGACCAACTTTAGAGTCTGTCCAGGTACTCCTTGTATGTTGATACAGTCCTCGTAGCTTTTCACTTCTCTCATGGCCTTTGCATCATCTGCAAATATATTTGGATATGAGTCCATACCAATGGGCAAGTTATTTACATTTATCATTTTTCACCAAAAAAAGACTGATTATTAGGACAGGTCAGAAGTGCTCTTAGCATGTCTATATCTTATAGCTGTAAAGTATATTCCATTGGTTTGAAATAAGTTGTGATAAAGGGTAAATTAGTTAATATGCAACGTTTTATGAAGGATTATATGCAAAATTTTATGATGGATTTTAGCCTTTAAACTAAGCAGTGTACAGTTGAATGAGACTCCACCACTGTGAAAAAATATCCATATAGAATATGTCTGTATAATGTGTTATTGAAAATAATGCACACAAGATAAGTGTACTTTCCTCTCACTTTACCTGGGAGGGTGTTGAATGGGATGGGTGAGGGATCTTGCCAGTGGTATGAATGTTCATCATTTCATTTAGGTGTATGATGATTACAGGTCTTACCAAGGAGTGATTTCATTCAGTGTACAGCCTTAAACATACTACGCACTTTATGATTTTTTCCAGGTTGATTTCATGTCCTATATGTGTTATTTACATACTTTTTACAAGCATGTTTTTTGTGTTGTTAGAATTGTTATTGATATTATTATTTATTTATTTTATTTTGCTTTGTTGCTGTCTCCCACGTTAGTGAGGTAGCGCAAGGAAACAGACGAAAGAACGGCCCAACCCACCCACATACACATGTATATACACACACGCAAATATACATACCTATACATCTCAATGTATACATATATATACACGCACAGACATATACATATATACACATGTACTTAATTCATACTGAATTCATACTGTCTGCCTTTATTTATTCCCATCGCTACCTCGCCACACATGTAATAACAACCCCCTCCCCCCTTGTGTGCGAGGTAGCGCTAGGAAAAGACAACAAAGGCCCCATTCGTTCACACTCAATCTCTAGCTGTCATGTAATAATGCACCGAAACCACAGCTCCCTTTCCACATCCAATCCCCCCACAGAACTTTCCATGGTTTACCCCAGACGCTTCACATGCCCTGTCATGTATAATGCACCGAAAATATATATATATATATATATTTTTTTTTTTTTTTTCATACTATTCACCATTTCCCGCATTAGCAAGGTGGCGTTAAGAACAGAGGACTGGGCCTTAGAGGGAATATATATATATATATATATATATATATATATATATATATATATATATATATATTTTTTTGTTTTTTTTTTTGCTTTGTTGCTGTCTCCCGCGTTTGCGAGGTAGCGCAAGGAAACAGACGAAAGAAAATGGCCCAACCCACCCCCATACACATGTATATACATACGTCCACACACGCAAATATACATACCTACACAGCTTTCCATGGTTTACCCCAGACGCTTCACATGCCCTGATTCAATCCACTGACAGCACATCAACCCCGGTATACCACATCGCTCCAATTCACTCTATTCCTTGCCCTCCTTTCACCCTCCTGCATGTTCAGGCCCCGATCACACAAAATCTTCTTCACTCCATCTTTCCACCTCCAATTTGGTCTCCCTCTTCTCCTCGTTCCCTCCACCTCCGACACATATATCCTCTTGGTCAATCTTTCCTCACTCATTCTTTCCATGTGCCCAAACCATTTCAAAACACCCTCTTCTGCTCTCTCAACCACGCTCTTTTTATTTCCACACATCTCTCTTACCCTTACGTTACTTACTCGATCAAACCACCTCACACCACACATTGTCCTCAAACATCTCATTTCCAGCACATCCATCCTCCTGCGCACCACTCTATCCATAGATATTATTATTATAATTTGATATTATTGTTATTAGTTATTATTATTGTTATTTATTGTTATTATTATTATTATTATCATTATTATTATTATTCCATGTTTGGCGAGGTGGCGATGGGAATGAATAAAGGCAGACAGTGTGAATTGTGTGCATGGGTATATATGTATGTGTCTGTGTGTGTATATATATGTGTACATTGAGATGTATAGGTATGTATATTTGCGTGTGTGGATGTGTATGTATATACATGTGTATGGGGGTGGGTTGGGCCATTTCTTTCGTCTGTTTCCTTGCGCTACCTCAAAAACGCGGGAGACAGCAACAAAGCAAAATAATTAAAAAAAATTATTATTATTATTATTATTATTATTATTATTATTATTATTATTATTATTATAATAATTATTATTATTATTATTATTATAATAATATTCCTAGGACCCCTTTTCCATTGGTTTCTGCAGCTTCAAGGCTTCACCACAATTAGTAGGAGGGAAAGGTTGGATTTCTTTGGGATGAGATTTTCTTTGACAGGATTGTACTCTAATGATACAACCCTGCTGAAGGTGACTTTTCACTCGTGGAGTAAGCACAAGCAGGCAGAGTCTGCTAACGCCTGTTATATGAATTATTTTTGTATGTACATATAATTTACATGGACAGAACTTTATTTGTATGAATTATTGAAAAAAAATAACCTTATTTATATGAAATATACAACTATAAACATATGTAATATAAACACTGATACTGGTAATATACCGCGAAGGTATGTTGCCGCTCCTACCCAACTGGGTATCAGGAGGGATAGTGATGGCTGTGCAGTGAACCAGCACTTCACTGGTTGTCAAGTTGCACTCATCTGACCCAGGAAGCTGTCTTTTCTTTCTGTCTCACCCTCAAATGGACTGCTGGCATTCTGTCCTCAAACATACAATCTCTCCTTGTCCCACATAACACTTGACAACACATGACTCGCACAATATATTTTTCATAACTCTAGATTTTCTTGATGTGAGTGCTTTAAGCTAGGCCTGCCTTTTGGTAAAATGATAAGAGCAGTAGATAGAAGTATTAGGTAGGAACAGTCGGCAGGAGCATTAGATAGGAACATTAAGTGGGAGCTCTAGGTGGAAGTAATGGGCTGGAACATGAGATGGGGACATTAAGTAGAAGTAACCGGTAGGAACATTGGGTAGGAACCTCTGGAAACACTGTTAGAGTTGCCATCTGCCAGTGACCCATTAAGGATGAGGCATTAAAGGCTATGAAGTGGCACTGGAGTTCACATGTTATGGAGACTCTTTTGCTGTGGGTTCCCTTGAGGGAGTTTCTGAAGGGAATGGCCATCAGAGGTATAGATAGATAGATATATTTATGTGAATTAGATCACTTTTTTGCAGTGCTGCCCTTCAAGTATGCACTGGATCCCCCCCTTGAAAATGGGAACATTGAAAGAATGATATACAATACAAATAGAAGCATAGGGAAGAAATTGGTTTACCCATGTATCTCTTGAATTATATTTAAGGCTACTGGAATTGGTGGAAGGTTTAGGGGGGTTGATGCTGGAAACCCTTCCCTCCTGTATTAATCTTTTCCAAAGGAGCCAAGTGAAGATTTTTCATTGAATGCTGAGTTGTCTGTTCCTGGCACTACCTCATTAAAGTGAGAATTGACTAACAGGTATGAAATGACTTAAAGTATGAACAAAGAATTCAGATCTTTGAAAAACTGGTTGCAGATGGCCAAGAAGAGAGGGAGCTTGGAGTTATTATAGGTAACAGTCTGAAATATACTGAACAAAGCATAGACTCTGCCCAAAAATCAGACTTATGAACTGTTGTAAGAAACTTCAATCACAAACCATCAGACACCCTACTTTGTCTCTGTAATTCTACTACCAATGCCACATTTTGAATATTCGATACAGTAGTCACCAGTTTATAAAAAAAATAGGCTAGAGTTTAGAAAAGAGCAACAAGAATGATAACAGGACTAAGGAAAGAGGAAGGAATTGAATCTTGCTTTATAGGAGCAAAGGCTCTGTGACAATTTGACTAAAGCATTCAGAATGGCAGAAATATTTAACATAAACAGATACTCTGTTCAGAATACATAAGGATATGGTTATCAAAAAGAATGGGCTAAATCATGGAAGAAATGGGTCTCGTATAAGTATAAGGAACTTCTTCTTATCACTTAGGATTATGGAAACCATATGAGTTGGCTGCTGTCATAGTTTCTCTTGAGTATGTAGGTACTAGATTCTTCATTTAGTCATATGGACTAATGGTATATTTTCACAAAATTAATGTTTTTTTTTTGGATGTGCTTATGTTAGCATGATATGGAAGCTTCCTCTTCCATCCTCACTTTTTCTATGCATGTTCTCTGGCACTTTGAATTGCAGAAACTCAATGCTAGAGTATTTTGTAAACCCTGCCCTGTCAAGTAATAGGTGATAAATGCACATAAGACTGTTTTGACTTTTTGATTTACTAGGTATTTCACAAGTAATTCCTTCATGCTAGGAATTTTATATGGCAATTGTGCATTCGTTCTACTGTAAGTTTGCTGCTTATGTGCAGCAAATGCTACATAGCCATCAGTCTTGCTGTCTTGAATGTAGAGAGTAAGTAAGTAGGTAAGTTTTCCAAGGCCACACTCCCAAAATTTGTTAATCCTGTCGTAGACAACAGAAGTATTCACGGTTTTGTGAGAAATCTGATGTATGCCCTTAATGCATTTTGTATGTATTATTAGGTAGAATTTAATAGATGAGACAAGCTCATGATAGTAAAGCAAACATTTATTTTTTGATATTTTTCCGCAGTTGTTGGAGTCATGTGTAAAGAACTGTGGGAAACGGTTTCATGTACTTGCATGCAGTAAGGATTTTGTGCAGGACTTAGTAAAACTCATAGGTAAGTGTAACACAGTATACGCTGTTAAACTGCTGAATCAGGTGTTTCCCTCTGGTGTCTTAAGAGAATCTTGTTCTTTAGTGATATAGTTTGAGATGATTATTGAATGTAAATATTTTTCAATACATTCTTAAGTTTGCAGCATAAAAAGCATGGCTTTCATAACAAAAAAAAAAAAAGAAACTCACATACACATTAATTGTAATTAATGCTCTGCATTATGTCACTCAGCATAATATTTTCTGTGATTTTGCACAACAGTTCTTCAAGTTAACAATGCATTGTAAGGATATAATTTTGATGAGAAACCTTAGACAATAACGTTGAATATCATTTTAATGCGTTATTGTTTTGAAAAACCATGGATATTTCTCACTTGTAGATGAAGCCCTCTTGTACTCACAAAAATGAGGTTTGTTTATGAGGATTTACCTTCTTTGACCACCATAAAGCAAATGAGGTGAGCAACGGCTCATTTACAGGACTTGGCACCCATACAGCAAACCATCCATGCTTATGATGTTACAGCCCTGTGAACTGACATCAAGTGAACCTATACCTAAGGTCATATTCACTTGCTCACTTGCACAGTTTGGACATGCTGACAGTTCCATGGCAATGTTGTACCTTTTTTTGGGGGGGGGGGATTAAGGAAGTCTGTTTATGTGTTTTCCATGATACAAATCTGAAGTGATTTGTTGTTTCCAGTTTACTCATAGGCAACAACAGCATTAGCTGCCATAGTATGATGGTGCTTGTAAAATTTGTTGCATTGCTCAGTATGACCCCTTTATTTTACAATGGTTCTAGATCATTGATGGTAAACAATTTAATATGACAACAAAGCTGTAGAGGATCACTGGGACCATTAGTTTGGATTAGGACATAATGCTTAACAGCATATCCTGATTCACTCCAGGATGGAAGTTTTAATCACTGCTACCATTCTACATCTTAGGGTATTGGCAGGATGTTACAGACATTAACCAGCATGAGCTTATTTTTTTTTCTATACCTGTCCTTTACCATCTTAGTGAGGTAGCATCAGGAGCAGATGACTGAGCCTTGGAGGAGAAATCATTGCTTAGCTGTATGATTATACAAAGACAAATGCAGATTAGTTATTTTGATTATTAGCGAATGCAAGAAAGGAAACTTGGCTTCATTGTTTCCTTTTCAGGTTAAGCATAGTGCTTCAGCTCTTTAACTGCTCGAGTTCAGTCCTTTTAACCAGTATATTATCATGAGATTGGTATTGCCAACTTATTTTGAAGATCTTTTGATTATAGCAGGTTTTGTCTTCATGCAAGAAAATCTTAAATTGCTCTTGAGCTCTTGATAAGAGGTTGCTTTAGGTTTAGTAGGTGCTCCCAGTGTCACTTCACCTTGCATCAGACAGGACTATAGCTTATTTGTTGTACATGTACCTTAGCTTGTGTTTTGATTTTGTGTTATCACCTTTTGGATTTTAAATGTCAGGATGTTTGTTCAGCTCTTACAGCTCCTAGGGTCAGGTGTTTCAGACACATGGATGATCACCCAAAACACTTTTTTCATTCAAAAGTGATTGTTACCATATTAGATCAGAGAGACAAGATGGTGTTAGAGTCTCTTGCTCTTACTTAGTCTTTGGTTAACTATTAGGTAGTCTTTTATAATTTTCTTAAAAGAAAGGGGGTTATTTTAAGTTTAGCTACAAGAAAAGCTATCCTTTGATGGACCAAGAACAGTTGAAATTGTGCCTTAGAGCATGGTGGGAAATGGCAATAGCAGTTATTATTGCCCCATTTGGGCCCTACCTTAGGCTGCAGTTCATCAGCAAGATCTTGAGATCCTTGAAGTAAATTCAGTAACTTCCAGCTTGAATATTGATATGGTTTAAAACCATATCTATTCTTTGGACAGTTCTAGGACAGTTTCCTTCATATTGTATTTTTCCTTTTATGTGAATTATTTAATTAATGGTCATATTACACAGAGATACTCCTGTGTTAAGTTATGCTTGACATCAGTTCATGGACTCTGGTTTATATGATCATTGGACATTCTTTCTTGACCTTTGGAGTGGCGGGAGGAATCTTTTGACTTCACGCAAACTCTCAGAGAAGTAATTGTCGTTTTTTTGTTTTATGAAAGATGCCTTGGACCTTCCAAAAGAAGCAAAGTTCTGTGGGTCACTTTTTAGAAACAACAAATTTCAGGCAGTTATGGGCTGTGTGTGGAGCCTACATGTGAACAGAAGTTCCCAGTAATGAGTCAAAGATGACCTTGTTGATTTGTATCATATCTTGTTTTCCTCCAGTTTTGTAGCTATATCTAGGTTTTAAGAATTTCATCTGTCACAGGAAACAAGGGAGCTGACACAAGATGCTTGGAGAGGCAATTGTTGGATGCGAATGTCATACTTAACACCATATGAATGTTTTCGGAAAGTGTTATATGATATCTTTTGCAAGGTTAAGGAGTTCTAACATATTATGGCCATTCTTTTAAGATGGACTTTCTGTAAAGACTCCTTCTATGTCACTTGCAGTTAAGAAAATTGTACAGGTTGGAAGCTGTATCTTCTAGGAAGATGGGATGTTTAGCATTTTGCAATTTGATCTTTTTAGTTCACCGCTGATGTATCTGTAGCCTCCATCACTCAAAACTTCCATATTCTTGATGTCATCCCCCTTACTTTCTCCACATATGACACATTGATCCTCATAATCAGTTTTTCTTTGCTTATCCTCTCCATGTGCCTAAACCCTTTAGCACACCGTGGTTGGACCTGTTAGTCACACTGTACTTATTACCACACTTCTCTGTGAAACTAACCTTTTTATAGATGATTAATCTACTTCACACCCCATGTTGCCCTCAGGCATTTTAATTCTAGCCCATCCACCTTCCAGGGTCCAAGACTCACATCCATGCATCACTGTTAGGACTGCCATGCCGTAGAATACTTTCATATGTAAAACTGTTCAGACAAATTATGTGTTTTTTCTCAAAAATTGTTTTGGAATATTTACTTTTAGTTCAGGAGACACCAAATATGTATCCTAGCCTTGTAAAATGAATGATAACTTGTAGAGTACAGCCCAACTGCTTGATAAGGTGCCTTTGTCCATATACCAGGGCTACTAATCATGTTATCAGATAAGGATGCCACCTATAAACAGGTATTAATCTTACCATATCTTTAGGTGATTAAGTCTGTATTCTTATATTTCTTAAATTTTTTGCCTGTTTACCATTTACTGCTTATTGAGGTAAGTCTAGGAACAACAGATCCACTTGCCTAAATCCGCCCTTTATCTCTCATGTATTATGCAGTGAAAGCAGATACACCATCCACAGCCAAGTCCAACTGACTGCTCCATAGTTTCCCTGGCCCCTTCATATGCCACAGTTCTGCCCACTGACAGCCTCTCATTCCCCTTATACTACACCTATCCAGTCATTCAGAATTGATTCCTGAATAGGTGCATGCTTCTATGCTCTTGATCCTACCTATATTAATGGGAAAGGAGTTCCTTAATAGATAGTACCTTCATCTTATGATTTTTTGTGTGCAATCTTCATATTTTGATAATGTTGCTGTGATCTGTAGTGTGCCTAATATGGAATATCTTTGGTTCTGTTAGGTCCAAAAAATGAACCTCCAGCTGCTGTGCAAGAGAAGGTCCTACAACTAATCCAGGCATGGGCAGAAGCCTTCCGTCACCAGCCAGAATTATCTGGAGTCTCTCAGGTACTTGTTTCATTATTTTCTAAATAAATTCCTATTCTCTTAGCATTTTGGAATTCATGTAGTACAGAATATATAGGGGGATATCTATTGAGAAATTTTAGACATGTGGTAACATATGGTAATGATACCATAAACACCTATCTCTCACTATATGGAACAAACATTCTTGAAACGTTGTAAGCATAGTGAAATTCCATATGTTGAAGCTTGGTTTTCCATGACATTTTTTTTTTTTTACTTTTTTTTGTTTACAATTGCCCAAGGACACCATTGTAAGAAAAGGTCTTGGTGTTACCGAGGCCTTTTTCTAGGAACTGCTGCAGCTCCAAGGCTGTGCTGCTTGCAGTAGTAGGGAAATGATGGATTCCTTTGGAGTTAGAATTTATTTGACAAGATTGTGTTCCCAATGATATAGTATTGCCAAAGGAGATGTATCACTTGCAGTGTAAACCTTGAGCAGGCAGAGTCTGGTAACACCAGTTCCCAGTGTGTAATGACCTCCTTGATATATCTTAATTTTTCATTTGAGTTACTTGATTTACATTATCTTTGCTCCTGTGGTACTGCTTGCATTGAAGATGCCTTTATTTTCTTCTTCATCTTATTGCTTTGGTTATAGCACAAAACATAATGGTGGCACGACAGGAGAATATGAAACTTGTACTGGACCAAAACAATAAATAAAGTGGTATGAAGTGCGAGCAAGGACAAGTAACAGACTGCATGGAATGGAACACTGTGTATTGTCCAATTATTGTCTTGCGTTTGTTAGAAGTATTGGTGGATGTACGTGTAGGACTCTTATTGGGAATTGCTTCCACTGAAATAAGTGATGATATACCACAGTATGCCATTTTGTGTTATTCAAGAAATGTACTTA
Organism: Panulirus ornatus; assembly: GCF_036320965.1. Lineage (NCBI taxonomy): Eukaryota > Metazoa > Arthropoda > Malacostraca > Decapoda > Palinuridae > Panulirus > Panulirus ornatus. The sequence goes on along the minus strand of NC_092225.1, from coordinate 23,160,129 downwards.
GGAAAATTTTCATTTTTGATATTCATGAAAACAGGTTATTTAGCTTGCTGCTAATCCAACTTAGATTTATGATTTTAATGAAAAAAGTGAAAATAATTTTATTTTGTGTTGATTGTATGTCTGCTTCTTCTTCTGTTTGTGCAAGGAAGTAGTTGCAATACAGAGTGAAGAAAAATAATTGGCAGTTTGTACATTTCAGGTATATGCAGAACTAAAGCACAAAGGTGTAGAATTTCCCATGACCAATCTGGATACCATGGCACCTATCATTACACCACAGCGGGTATGAATTACATATATTTTTTACCCAGTGATCCTTCTTCTGTATTCTATCCTTTATATGAGAACTGTGTTCAAAGTTTCTCTAATATCATGTATCCTTAACTTTGTGATTCATGGTACCTTTATAAATTACATAAATGATATACATAATTGACTAATTGGCTTAGATTGTAAATAGGGTTGAATACAATATAGATATGTTGCAGTAGAGAAGATTTGCTTGTATTGTTTTTGATAAATATTTTTATATTCTGTACATGAAAGTTCCTTTCTTAAATTTTAAAGCATGTTTATATGTGTACTTTCAAGTAGTTAGCCAATTTTTCATAATGTAAGCTAACCACCTTTGTGTGAAAAAGGAACTTTATGGTCCATGGTTAGTTATTCCATGGAAGATGGTTGTTATTAGGATGCTGACTTTGATTTAGGGTACTCTGGCTTTTAATGAAAGGATCCAGCTGTTTGAATAGATATGACTGGTACAGTAGCTGGTTGCTCAAAAGAACATTTACGTCTTCCCTTAAAGTTTAGTTTTGTGTTATATCAGTTTGGTTCTGCTCTTGGGTCATACTATTTATCATCTACTGACATATTACTCTTTAAAGAAGAGGTATACCAGTATCACCTGCCTGGTATTGGGAGGGTTAGTAATGGCAGCATAGTTGTCAAGTTACACTTTTTTGACCCAGGTAGCTGTGTTTTCTTTCTGCCTCACCCACACTTAAACCTGTAGCATTCTGTCAACAAACATACATTCCCTCTCTGTCACTCATAACACTTGACAACACTTGAATTGCACAACTTATTCTTCATAACTCTTGATTTTCCTGTGTTAAGTACTATGCACTAGTCCTGCCTTTTGGTGAAATGATAGGAGCAGTTGACAGAAGTAGTAGGTAGGAATGTTGGACAGGAGCATTAGGTAGCAGTAGTTGGTAGGAGCATTAGCTGGGAGCATAGGTAGTAATAGTAGGTTGGAACATTAAGCAAGAACCTTAGATAGACTCATTAGATAGAGGTAGTTGATAATAACCTATGAAAACATTGCACTAGTATTGCCTTTGCTAGTGGCCTGTTTGGGGTGAGGCATTAAAGGCCAAGAAGCAGCATTGGAGTTCAACTCTTATGCTGCAGCCACCCTCTTGAGTGGGTTCGTAAAGGGAGTGGGCATCAGAGATAAAGACAGATTAAAGAGAGAAGTATCTTAGATTGCTGAAGCATTTTGATTTTTATTTGCAGACAGCTCCTGAGCCCCGTCCTCGCATACCTCCTGGTGCTGCAACATCACCACGTCACCAAACTCCTAAACAAACGACAACCACTCCAGCTGTTCCAGTTTCCTTGACAGCTGAACAACGAGCAAAGCTGCACAGTGAACTAGATGTAGTGGAATCAAATGCCAAAGTTTTGGGAGAGATGCTATCAGAACTTAGCCCAGGAAAGGAACACCAAGATGACATACAGTTGTTACAGGTGTGTAGATATTGATTCTATATATGTTGGTTTACAGACATAAACTCTCAGATGTTGTGATTGAATTGATAATGAAATTTCCCATCTGTAATCGTACTTTTAAGTGCTGGGGACTTTTACATTTTTCTTAGCTTTTCAATTGTTCTCAGTTTTGTACTCCTACTCTCTGCTTTTCATATAAGTCCATACACTTTACTGCATTTTTTTTCTTATCATTTATTAATGTTTTCCATTTCTCAGCTGCCCTCAAACTAGATTATCTTGCCACCTTTCTATATGATTGTAAACAAAAAATCACAATGGGGGCTAAGACATTTGATGTAGTTAAGCAGTGTGGTGATTTAAACTCTGTAGAATACTTTACAATTTAATTTGAGATTTGATATATGTAGTCATTATGTTTGAAAAAGCCTGGATTGTAATCCTTCATGCAGGAAACAGCATTTATGAACTGGAATTAATTATGAACTGGACTTAAAGCATTACTTTCTCCTATATATTTTAATTAATTATATAACTCTATATATGAATGCAGGAACTGCATGCAACTTGTCGAGCTATGCAGCAACGTGTGGTTGAACTAGTGGGTCGCATCAGCGATGATCTTCTCACTGCAGATCTATTACGTATCAATGATAATCTTAATAACCTTTTTCTCAGGTAAGTGCAGTAATAGACTTAGTTATTTGTTACATAAAGATTACATACTTTGGTGGATTCTCAGGGGAAGTGATTTATTATTCTGACAGGAATGGAAGCCAGAGAGTGAGGTGAAGGGATGGAATTAGGGAATATGTGGGTGGAGGGAGTGTAAACATGGAAAAGTGTGTGAATTGTGGAAGGATACAATTGGATGGAATTGAGATAGCTTGGTCAACCCATTTGGATAGTGGAAGATGAATGATAATTTTTTCTTCAAAATTGTTTGCAATTTCCCACATGGACAAGATAGTGCCAGGAACAGAAGAAACTGTCTTATTCACAGACATCCACTGTTTAGGTGTCATTAATGGACCAGAGTCAGAGAACCCACTTCACATCCAGAGTCCACAGACTTTTTTGTGGTTTCCCCTCACTACTTCATATACCCTGGTTCAACATGTTGACAACACAGTGCTCCAGTTCACTATATTCTTTGCACACCTCACACCCTCCTACATGTTCAGACCCCAAACTGTAATACTGACCTAAATCTGGAGGAGCTGGGAGGCTTCTTGCTTGAAAGACTGTTCTTTCAGAATTTTATGTCATTGTTTTCTAGAGTATCCTTCCCTTGGTCAGGTGGTGTGTGAAGTACCAAATCTGTTAAGTTGAATATACTCTGAAAGTTTGCTATTAAGACCAACTTAAAACATTTGAACCTAGGAAATGATGTAGGGTGGTTCTCTGATTTAGCAAAAATTTTTCTCCTTCCCTGATGAGTTCTGTATTAGCTATTTTTCAAAGACCAGTTTGGTTTAATTATCTGAAATTTTTCATTATTTTCACTTGAATGTAAGAGCTGATTTTGATATTCTCCTCTTTTGATATTATTATATGTTTGCATGAATTGTTTCTGAATGTATTTCAATGCTTTTGACATTCTTGAGTGTATTACTTGAACGGTTAATGATCTGATCACTTGATTTTGTACAGTATCACATGGGTTTTTGGAAAATATCAATAACATCTGCATTTTTTGTTCACAGGAACATACTGTAGTTGATTATAGCGATGATGGATTATGTAAGAAAAAATGACTTTATATTGCAGGTATGATCGTCACATGAATAAGGTGAAAGGTGTTGGTAGTCCTACAAAGTCTTCACCACAGCGTCCATCCCAGCCACCACAGTTACCAACACCACAGCGAGCACCACAACAAGAAGTGTCACTAATAGACCTTGCAGATGAACCACCTTCTGCACAGTTGGCCTCTCTGAGTATGTAATGTCTCAGTCCTCTCTTAGAACTTTGTTGGTTTATGTAATTAGTGTGTGCTAGTGGGTAAGAATTCGTGCAATTGACTTCAAAATTTGTATTGTTTAGGCTTAGAAGTTTCCTATTGCTACTACCAATTATTTCCACAAGTCTGCTCGTTTTATGTTATAACTGTGCTTGTTTTTAAGAATATGATGCATATCATGTAAACTTCAACTGCAGTATATATTAATTATCAGACAGAATAAACAAGTTTTACTTCATTAAAAATGGGATAGTTTTATGAAAATGAAAAGCAATAATAGAAAATTCATCTTTATGAAACTCCCCTGAAGTGGCTACAAATCTAGTGAGAAATATTCGTTGAGACTGTATAATCATCAGTTAGCAGATAGGAGTATTATCATGTTGAGGTAGATAGTATATGGTAGGCAGCCAATGACGGGGAAGGTATATTACCAGTACTCCTTGCCTGGGTATTGGGAGGGTTAGTGACTGGTGAGTAGTGAACTGGCACTTTAGTGGTTATCAAGTTGCACTCCTATCACCCACATAGATGTCTGTTCTTTCTGCCTCACGCACATGTGGAGTACTGGTATTCTGCTCAAACATACAATCTCTCCATGTCATAAATAACACTTACCAACACTTGCACACTCTAGATTTTCCTGTGTTGAGCAATATGCACTGGCCCTGCTTTTTGGCAGAATGGAAGGAGCAGTAGATAGAAGTAGGTGGTTGGAACATTTAAACAGGAGCATTAGGTAGAAATGTTAGGCAGAAGTAGTAGGTAGGAGCATTAGATATAAGTAGTCAGTAGGAACATTAAGTAGGAGCCTCTGCAAACATTCTGAGAATTGCCCTTTCCCAGTGGTCTGTTAAGGGTGAGGCATTAAGGTGAAGAAGCAGCATTGGAGTCCATTTGTTATAGAGATTCTGTTGCCATGACCATACCCATGAGGGAGTTTCAGTTGAGATAAGGGATCAGGAATATAGATAGAGGGAGGGCCTTGCTCCAAAGGAGTCTATTACTTCCTTGCTTCTTTGCTGTGCTATACCTTGAAGCTGCAGGAACCTCATGAAAGGGGTCTTGGGGCAGTATAATGATTATAGTGTAATAATTAAGAAAATAAGTGATAGTATTGAAAATAATGATTTTGAGAATATTACTTTTTCTATCATACTTGTTTGCCTTTTCCCACATCAAGGAGGTAGTGCCGGAACTAACCGAGAAATGGCCTCTCCTGACATGAAGAGTATTAGATGATTCTATGGATTGCTTTGACACTCCTAAGACAGGACAATAGCATTTTCGTAGGTGGTTGCTGTTTACAGTCTGTGACCTATATTGTTGAAGATTCTTTTTTTCTGAGCAGTTACTCCAGTTATGTAAAGGCCTGATTCCTCCTCACATGGAGTACTCCTGTTTCATCTGGGATGCTTGTAGCTCTGTGCTTAAAAGTGACATATCATCTCTCCCAAGCAGACTTTAAAACCTGAACCAAATTTTCAACACTGCTCTGTTGGTTATTTTACCTTCAACAGATATTACATCAGTTTCTGTTCCTGAGCTAGCAGCTTGCATGTCTTTTCCTCTGGACACATATGATTACTGTAGGGCCTTTTGTTTCGCAGGGTGGGCTGTTGTGATTTCTGTTTCTTTTTCTTCACTGCAAAGCTATGGAGGTCTTTTCTGAAAAATACGACCTGTTCCAATCGGAAAGGAAACTTTTCCACCTCAAAAGCTCTTAGTTTCATTTTTCTTTCTTTCTGTTGTATTTCACTCATGGCCTAGCCTAGAAAATGACTCTGTTCATGACTGGAACATTTGACATAAAAACTGGTAATACTCTTACTTTTACATGAAAGCTGGTCTGGGAGTGTTCATCAATGTGTTTGGAAATGAAATGGCACTTCATTAGCTTGACAATACAGTTAATGATAATTGTGCAATGAGACAGCACTTCAGTGGTTGTCAAGTTGCATTTCTCTGAGCCAGGGAGCTGTCTTTCCTTTTTGCCTCACCCATATGTGGACTACTATCTTTATGTTCATAAACATGTAATCTGTTCTTTTGTTACACATGACAACACTTGCCTCATACAGCTCATCCTTCGTACCTCTAGATTTTTTGGCGGTGAGCACTATGCGCTATGCCTTTTAGTGAAGTGGTAGCAGTAGATAACAGTAGTAGGTAGGAACATTTAGGGAGGAGCATTAGGCAGAAACATTAGGTAGAAGTAGTAGGCAGGAGCATTAGGTAGTAGTAGTAATTAGGAACATTAGGTGGGAACCTCTGCAAATGCTGCACTAGAGTTGCCCTGTGCCATTGGCCTGTTAAGGGTGAGGCACTAAAGGCTAAGAAGTGGCACTGGAGTCCACTGGTTATGGAGACTTTGTTGCTGTGCCCACCCCCTTGAGGGAGTTTCAGTTGTAAAGGAGTCAGAGATATATATAGATAGGCTTAAAAGAATCACTAGGTTTGTTTCCTTTACACCTTCAAAATAAGTTCTTCCCAAACATTTTAGTTATTTACAGTTTCCATATTTTGAAGCATTTCAAATCCTTATGTAGCACTGAAGACTTGTGGCACAGAAGTCTGAAAATACTTTAAGGTCTCCACACTGTATTATCTGTTCAGTACATTAAAACAAGGAGAAAATGAGGGAACAGTCTAGAATGTGGACAGAACTGTCATGTCTTTCACAAGCCAAGTGTTTTACATAGCTTTCTCCTTCATTTCTTATTTTCTTTTTCAGCTGTAGGAAATTCCCCAAAAGCGAAGAAAAATGAAGATGCTGACTTTGATATGTTTGCTCAGTCCCGAACAGCTACATATGAAAACACCAAGACTAGGTAAGCTTGAGGATTTTTCTTTTCCAAGTTGCACATGTATAATTTTCCCCATTTTAAGAAAAAATTGGTAATACTTTTATTGTGGAGATTGTTATTCAGCTCTAGAAATTTTAGTTATAGAATGTTTGATTTGAAGCTTGATATGTGCTTTGGAAAACTGCTGTTATCATCTTGTTTAGATTTACAGCTGGATAAGCCATAGATTAGAAAGCCTGGCCAAAAATATAAAGTGACTACCCCTACCCATGTGGACTGGCTATTGAAATTCTTATGTCAGAATTCAAATTGGCCAAGACAGTAGATTGTATGTTGAGCTGCTCTTAGAAATTGCAAATACACACACGTTGGTAGTGGTGTGAGATGGTTTGATTGAATAAGTAATGAAAGGGTAAGAGATATGTGTGTTGATAAAAAGAGTGTGGTTGAGAGAGCAGAAGAGGGTGATGAAATGGTTTGGACATATGGCAAGAATGAATGAGGGGAGGTTGACAAAGAGGACATATGTGTCAGACGTGGAGGGAACAAGGAGAATGGGAAGACCAGATTGGAGATGGAAGGATGAAGTGGAAAAGAACTTGAGAAATTGGGGCCTGAACATCCAGGTGGATGAAAGGCAGACACTGGATAGACTGAATTGGAACGATATGGTATACTGGGGATGATGTGCTGTCAGTGGACTGAACCAGGGCATGTGAAGCATCCATTCTAAACCCATGAAAGGTCTGTGGAGCCTGGTTGTAGATAGGAAGCTGTGGTTTTGCTACATTACTCATGACAGCTAGAGAATGGATGTGACCTTTCTTCATCTGTTCCTGGCACTAATGCAGGAAACAGTGATCAAGTATGAAAAAGAAAAGACTCCTTTAAAAAGTTGGGAATTTTGTATTAGAATTCTTAAATGGATTCTGACATTTCTGTAACCCTTGAAAAAATCTCATCTTATTCCTTAACTAGAATAGAATTTCATTAGAAGCACTGGAGGCAGACTTGAGTGAGAGGCTACTGAAGCTGATGTCTATTTGTTTGTAAAAATAAGCATGCATGACAACTTTAGAGTGAAACAGTTAATTTGATTTTTCCCTTCTAGCAAAATTTTTATGATAGTAGACAACAAAGGATGTCATATTGATTTTATTGCAGCTAAGCACTATACTTTTAAGGGGTACATATGGCCACTGGTGTGTAGGACAGATATGGACAAGGTACAGTTTTTTAGTTACTTAAGAGTGAAAATATACACTCACATAGACATATGCCATAAACAATGGCACAACAGGGCTGAAGAATAAGACCCATACACTCAGAGAATGGCCTGTTATATGAAAAGGGTCCATGGTGGGCATATCTCTGGACATACATTCATTATGAATGTTCATTATAATGTTCTCTGTGGCTTTGGAACTATGTTATATATATGTCATCAAAAAGAATAATTTATATGAATAGTAACGTTGCAGGGGAAATTTTATGCATTTTTTCCATAAGAACTTTAGGGTCAACTTTGGGACCAGGCTTATTGGCATGATATGTTATTTAGTGATAAATGGAAAGTTGTCACATTGGAGCCCTAGACATATAACTCTTACGGGTGTACCACTTCATGTGATTCAAATTTGTTAACATGTATATTTGGACTGATGCTGTATTTGTAACAGTGGCAGTACTTACCAAGACAACAGTGAGATGGATGTGTCATCGGCATCCCTGGGTCGTACAGCACAACTCAGACATGCTCCAGTGAGTACATATTTGTCCTTATCTGCCTGCATCCAATACCATAAGCACATCTTAATCCTCACCACCCTGCATATTGTCCTCACCTCTTTTGCCAACCCATTATGTCTTTTAACACACCAGATAAGTTTATGATATGCCACGGTTTTGTTCTGCAAGAAGGGAAATACATTGATTGTTTTGAAACCAGAATCCAGTTAAGTACATGACAAGTTAAGAAAATATATGTTGATTCTGCTTGCCTATGTATCTTATATCACTACTTCCTTCTCAGCTTAATTGGGTGAATCAGGTACCTACACAGCTGCTGCAATGTCAAGCACACTCATTCTCAGTCCATTTCCAATGTGTTAAAGCGAATAATGTACTGTCATACTTTTAAAAGTGTTCCTTACCTTTCACTTTAAAAACCAATGTCTCCATTCATACTACCTCTGTACACAAAACACTTCCATTGCAACCAGCTCCCAGTCATTTCTCTAACATCTTCAGAAATACCTATAACCCTAAACATGTCTCACTATGTCTGTTCATATTTTCTGTGGTTTGCATCTCTTCCTTGAAGCTTTTATTGTAGGGCTGTTTATAATTTTGACAAACCTGTTTACTTACTTTTTACCTAATCATGCCATCTTAAACAAATTTCATCCATGCACTTTTCTCATGACTTCACACCATATGACCTCATCTTTATTTTTCAGTTTATCTGTCATCTTAATTCCAGCTGTACAGTGCAAGTTGTCCATCTCTGCTGCTCTTATTTTTTACCTATCCTCTTCTATATACACTTGTGTTTCACATCTATATGTCAGCACTTGGACAAGTACTCCAAGCAAGCTCTTGCACTCTCATCCCAAGTATTTCCATTCTTTTGCATTTTCAGTGCACCCCCAATTATTTCCCCATGCTCGAATCTGCTTTCAGCATCAGCTTTCCACATACCGCCCTGACTAAACTTCCAAATATTCAAACATCCAGAAATACCACTTCTTTTCTATGCCTACTGATCTTACAGTCTAATCTCCCATAACTTTCAAAAACTAATGTCTTACTTTTATTTAAACTTATTCTCAGTATCCTCCTCTTACATCAATGCACTGGGCCTTTATTCAGTCCACCTCATCCTCTTGTTTAGCTGATAACAGCATCATCTACATGCAGCAACCATGACAACTTTCATTCTATTTCTCCCTGGTTAAATTTCATTTCACAATTACTGCACCTTACACTCATTTCAAGCAGTACTCCTACCATAAAATCATTGATAAGTCATGCAAGCTTGATACACTCCCACTTCTTTTCAGATCATTCTGTCATACTTCCACTAACTCACACATACACTACTTCCATAATGAAAGCTCTGAACGGCACTCAAATGTCTTCTGTACATTCCACATAGAGCAGGTTCGCAGGCTGTGTGTACATGCCTTGTTTTGGCCAACTTAACCAACTTCAGAAGGTTTTATCTTATGCAAAATGAAATCTATAAGAAAAATATACCTAGGTCTTTGTAGTCACCTACTCTCCAGTCTACTTATGGTTTATGTTTAATGGTACTGTATGTATTGAGTCCCAAACTGACATTTGGTAGCACCTCTCTCAGTGACTCACACTGGGCAGTCACCCAAAGTCAGGCATTTGGAGTGGGAAGGTCATACAAAGATAATTTTGAATACAGTAACGAAAGTTAGTTATGTCTTTATTGAAGAAGAGAGGTTTTACTGGGTTCTGCCTGCATGGGCTAACATTGCGAGTGAAAAGTCACCTTTGGGGTAGGTTGTGTCATCATCGTTGAACAAAAGGAAGCACAGTCCTTCTGGGAAATTTTTTGCTCTAGTGGAGTTCATTTCTGAGTAGTTGTAGTAATATGCTTAAGTATTACAATGTTGAGTGCCCTAAAATCAGTGATACCAGTTTTCAGGGCCTGAGGTATTGAAAAGATTGTTATCACTTCACTGATACCGCTGCTTTAGAGGATATCATTGTACAATACACTTGCTGCTGCTTCCTATAGTTTCTTTGTGGAGATCAGTCACACAAGGACTGACTTGTTATGTTGTCCCCTTCTTTCCTTAAATAGTAAAGTTGAGAAATATTCTTTCTTCTTTCGTCTTACCCTCTTTCTACCTTTAAGAACGGGTCTACAAACAGCTTCTTTTATTCTTCTTCTCATATGCTACCTTCTTTTTCTCTGAGATGGCCACAGCTTGGGCAAGTTTTACCTATGACATGTCAGTCACTGAAAAAAAAAAGTTTGCTCTATTTTGAGGTATACCATGCACCATGTAAGTTGTCTTATGTAATCTTCAGCTCTACTTTGTATCCTGTAAATTATATACCTTGTGATGTGTCTGGACCCCTGCTTGTGGTTACATAGTATGTAAAATGTTACCATTGGTGAGGCTGCATCATAATCATTGGTTTAAAAAGAGTAATTTTTCAGGAACATCTTACTTAAAAGGATTTCATCATTACCCTGCTTCTGATTGGAGTGCAGCCTTATAGCTGCCAGGGTTCCATAAAAGAGGTCGTGGGGCTCTATACTTAAACTGTTAATAATATATTTATTTATTTTCCCTCAATCTCCTCAATATTGCTACCAGTGGAAGCATATTCTGTATGTTGTAATCCTTTTTTTTATGTGACTTAGTTTGAGCCTCCTTTGTATTATCAAAATCAGTATCTCATACATGTATATATATTTATTGATCTTGTGCTTGCATGCACTAACATTGTGTATGTACATTCGATTTGATATGGGTCAGTTTTGTATGACATTAAGACCATTAACACTGTTCTTCGCCTTTTCTTAGGGGATGAGGGCCCTCTTTAGTGGCTTTCACCATCTTGCATTGATGAACAAGGTTGTACCATCTGTGTGATTTGTGCTTTCCTGTACTAACCCCATCTATGTACCCTTTACCCTTTGCTATCACAGAAATGTTTGATCTACATATATTTAGACAAATAGAGTTGTAAGACTAGAACTACCTAGATACCTTTCTTTATGTCTTCTTCTTCTGATATAACATTAAAGACTGCAGGAAGTATATGTTTAAACCCTCTCATGTTTCTGAATCATTGTTGTTTTGGTTGTATACCTTTGTGACCAGACCATGGGTGCAGGTGTTACTAGACTTCACCTGCACAAGGGTACTGCATGAATGAAAAGCCTTCTTTGGTGAGGCTATATTACTGAGAGTACAGTCTTGTCAGAGAGCTTTTCACTCCAAAGGAGTCTATATATCCCTGCTACTGGAAGTAGTGCAGCGTTAGGCTGTAGTAACTTTTAGAAAGTTCTTGGGTAACACTAGAAATTGGTCCTGAGGTAATTATAAATAAACGAATGATGGATAGATAAAACTATGGCCGCACAGTGATTAGTGAGAAATATACTTATCAGCACCGTAACAAGAAAAGTGAACCAAGTCACAAATGCATAAAATACTTCAGCTTCTCTATTCTTTATTATCTTGTCTATCTATCTATATGTCTCTTGTCATTACTCCATTCCCATTTTAAAGGGATGGATCAGGTACATACAGCCTCTGCAGCACCACTCACACATACCTTTATACCATGTCTGGTGTGCTAAAGTGAAGCATGAACCTTTTTAATTATGTTATTTTGAATATTTATCTGTAATATTTCATCATTTGCATGAAGGAAAATATCTTTCCCTTCTTGCTAGTTGGTTTGTGCTATATATTTCTTGCACTGTATTATGCACTGATTTTATTTTCTATATGCACTGTTTTTCATATTTAATTTCTATATGCACTAGCTTTTAAATGTGCTGATTTGCAATATTTTTATGGTCCATCTTATGTAAAGCATGTGAAAGAAAAATGTTCTGCAGGCTACAAGACATAAGGTCTCCTTTCCATTCCCCTAAGACTGACTCCATTTCTTTTGTTTTTTCATTTTATTGTTTCTTGGCACTGTGGAAGAGCAGGAGCAGCTATGGGTAAGATCCCTTTTATTTTTACCTCACTAGACTACTGTAGTAGTGGAGCAAAAGTCTAGTCAGAAGCATGTATAGTATATTTCACTCTCTGAAGGGGGCATGTGTTGAGCAAGTCCATTTAAGCATGAGGGCCAAACAGGAGACTTACAGCATGTGAAGTTTGCCCATAGGAAGACTTGTAATAACTAAATATACTCAAGTAAGCTAGACTTTTGACTCCCAGCCATACCGTCCCAAATTTCAGTTTATCTTGAAATGATCAGGTTCCTCCTATTAGCATCTTGATTTGCAAAAGTATGAAGTGAAATAATTTGTTTCTTGCATAATGTTTTATTTATTTCATATATTTATTTTTTGTCTGAACTGACATTTGGATGGATAAGCATGTTGTATACATACTGCTTATTGCAATGTTTTATGACCCTTTCACATATGTAGAAGAAGCCTTTGTTATTGTAGTTACTGTAATAAGCAGTTAAAGATATTAATTGAAAATATACTAATTTGTGAATGAAGATGTATATTCAACTTTGTGTGTGTCTGTGTGTGTTTAATTACTTATTTGTAGGTGTTAACAAACTCTTCCTGCTAGAGGTTACGCAGTGAGTGAGAAGTCTGCTTTGGTGAGGCTAATTCGTTGTCATTTGACGAAAGAGAGTACAATCACATTAGAGAACTTGCTTCAAGGATGTCCATCCTTTCCTTCCTTCTGAAGGTAGTGAAGCCAAGGAGCTTCAGGAGCCCCTAGAGTTCTTTAGTAATAATGATGTTGATAGAATATGGGGAGAGAGTTTTACATTCATGGGGCCCCATCGTTTGGATATTTCCTACTGTCATACAGCCTTTTAAACTTCTGTTTGCTGTCTGTCATTTTTTACCCTCCTTGAATTTATTTCATTCATCCACCACTCTTATACTATAAAAGTACTTCTTTATATCTCGTATGATCCTTTGGTGAGGCATTGCAAATAATTTTTTGTTGTGTACTTTACAGGCAAAGTTTGAAAATATAATAGGAAAATCTTGAGAGTGTGCTTATGATTAATTGGATAATAATTTTCTTATGAAAATGATGTACAACTGAACCAGAAAATGCTATTTTATCAATATCCTAAGACCTGTCATGCCTACAGCACAAATATGACAATGAAGACACCGAACACTCACTACTTAGTTACCCTGCACTCTGCATGTAGATGCTCACACAACATAAATACACTTTATTGCTAGTGATCCTGACCAATGGAGCACTGCAGGAGCCTCATAAATATAGGTGGGACTCCTGGGGGCAGGAATTGTATATTTCTGCATTTTTCCCCTTCATACTTGCTCACCATTTCCCATGTTACCAAGGGTTTTTCAGGAAAGCATAAAGAAATTCCATCATTTGTTCACATCCACTCTCTGGCCATCAAGTGTAATGCATCAAGACAAGTCCCCCATCTACAACCAGACCTGACACACCTCTCTATGGTTTTCATTGATTGCTTCACATGCCCCAGTTCAGTCCATTGACAGCACATCACCTTCGGTGTACCATTTTGCTCCATTTCACTCTGTCCCTATATTTCCATTCATCCAGAATGGAAATATGTAGAATGTGAATTCCCATAGAGGCTTATAAATGCTCGTGTTGACTTTGCCCTCTTTTACTAGTGTCATTATCAGCTTATAACAAGTACAGTAAACCCTCGATTTAACAGACCCTGATAAAATGGATTTCGGATTAACGGACAAATTATAATATTATTATTATTATTTTGCTTTGTCGCTGTCTCCCATGTTTGCGAGGTAGTGCAAGGAAACAGACGAAAGAATGGCCCAACCCACCCACATACATGTGTATATACATACACGTCCACACATGCAAATATACAATATGGTACATTATTTAATAGAAAAAATCTCAAACACCACACTATGCGCATATCTTATTGCACCCGTGGTCTTGGTCAGTCTCATGCTGTCATGCAGTCAGGTTGTATACAGTGTTTTTGTTATTTCAGAATTATGACTTTATTTATTAAATAATCTTCTAATCCTTACAATTCAAAATGGCATCAAGTGATTGTAAGAGGTGCAATGAAAACAGGTAGACTGTCCTCACTTTATCATAAAGAAGTATCCTTTCACTGAAGAGGGATGGCATCACCTCTATCTCAGTATGATTTCTGCTGGGTGCCTGCCACCCAATTATCATATCACACACTAAAACCTACATCCCCTTACAAGATTTTGGTAACTAGATGTGACATTTTGTTACAACAAAGAGAAAAACAAAACTAAAAACAAGAAAACAAAAAAGAGAATGAAATTAGAATTTGACAAGGCATAGGGCAAATATACACGCAAATCACTGTTCAACAACAATACACTTCCTTTACATGCGAGAATAGAAATGACATAAATTAGTTTGTTCACTCTTGACAGGAGCCACCACAAACATAATTTTGCAAGTGTGTGGGGTGGTGTCTCACATGGTGAGGGTGTTACCACAACTGGAGGCAAAGCCGTTGCTGGTGGGTACTCCCCTTGACCCACTGGTGACGTGGCGATTGGCGAATCCTGGGGGCATAGGTGACATTGGTTTTGCAAAGACAGGTGGCCACTGCTATTCAGCTTCACTGAGTATTGCCTGTGCAGCTTCACCTTCACTACCATGCCCGACTTGTCCCACACCTTTGAAGCGATATCCTACATGCAGATAGGGATGCCCATGGACAGCCGGGTCAGTGTAGCAGTGTCACCTGCTGGGCCACCCTGCACGTGAGCCTGGCGCTCTACTATGGCCCACTCTCTGTTTCACAGAGCAGTTCTCCATCGCCAGTGATAATGTTGCTGGGGCGCTTGGACACCGTCTTGCAACTTGTCTTCCTGCTGCCAGGTGTGCAGTTGACTTATCCCCCTCTCGTAGGGGGGTGTGGGGATATTGGAGCATAGCCTGAGTTGCTATCCTCTTGTGCAGGTTACCTCCAACACTCATGTTGCCTCTCAACACCTGTTTGATTGCCTTTACCATGGCTTTGTCACGTCCATTGGACCAGGGGAAGTGGGCTGTGCAGATGTGGGCCATGATTCCCCATTTTTTGTGGAAAGCTTCCATCTCCTCACTATCTAGATTGGTCCCCTCGTCTGAGATGATTTCCTTGGGTGTGCCCCATCTCCTGAAGAGGGTGAGCAGCCTTGCAATAACTTGGGATTTTCCTGCGTAGTTTCAGTTCCTACTAACTGCACCATATGAGGTGCAATGAAAGCACGTAGTGCGTCCGTACCTTATTACATAAAAAGGTATCCTTTAACAAGAGAGGGGTGGCATCATCTCTGTATCAGTGGGACTCCTGCCTCCAACTGCCCGGCAAATGTTCTCATGCTGCTGGGCGCCTGCTGCCCAACTATTGTACGACACACTAAACCCTAAAGTGAGAGGGGAGTTACGAGAAAGTGTGTGAACAGAAATAGGTCACATTTGATTTAACACACTTTTGGCATTAACAGACACCCCTTCCCTCTCTTAGCCCATTAAATTGAGGGTTTACTGGTAGATCAACAACCATTTGATATGTTTTAGTGAAATTTCTTGATGTATACTAGCTGGAAGTTTAAATGTACTCCTTGAGATTTCATGAATTTCTTTGAAATAATGACATATCAATAGTCCTTATTCATCTTGTTGTAGATGTAATTACTTATTTGTAATCATGTATATATAATGTATGGGGAGGAAGTTCTACTTGTGGGGCCCCATCCATCTCTTGAACATTCTTTTCTATCATACGACTTAAATTCACATGTACTGTCAGGTCTGACTGCATCCTCAGTCACTCTTTTCCATTCCCTTGAATTGTAAAAGTACTAACTTACATCGTTTTAATTTTTCAAGTTTTGTGCTTAATTTCTTATGTCCTGTGGTTGCTCTATCCTTACATCTCTAGGATAACTGTTTAATGTCCATGTCATCTATGTTTTAAAACCTCTTATGTCTTCCAAGGTGGGCAAATTTAAAGCTTTTATCTCACTAACTCTGATACCCTCTTTGTTCCCCTCCTCTGGGCCCTCTTTGACGAAACTTGAAAAGTATTTTTTAGTTTTGACCTTAAGGAGTGATGGCTAAGTCTGTTTCCCGTAACCCCTTCATTATGTATAAAGTTTTTATAGATATTCCTCGGAAAGTGTCATTTTGCCATGAAGATAGATGTCCAAATTTGACTGTTTCATGCTTGCAATTGCAAACTCAGATGTCCATAAAATTTCCATATCTGGCTAAAAAATTTCTCTAAATCAATACCTGCTCATGGAAGTTTAGGTTTGTCAACAAAAAATATGTAAGCTTCATTGAAATAATTTTTTTCTGCAAATGACAGTAAGATTAATGTTCTGCGCTATGCAGAATCAATAAAAGTGTAGGTGGATCAGCTGTTTGTATGTATTTACAGTACTAAAAGCTATTAGGTTAAAAGTGGTAGCATTCTGCACAGTTTAGTGCACATTTTAGAGGCTATGTGAGATGTAGCAGTTCATGCAGCAGAGAGAAAGATTTTGTGTGCTATGGAAATGATTTTCTTAACAATAAAAGATGTCTAATTGCATGTCCATTTTTAGTGAAAGGGTTAATTTGGAAGGTTTATAGAACTTTGCAAACTGGAGACCCACCAGTTTTAACGTTCTTTTGAAATATTGGAAAAACTACGTATGTAAACTCATAAAAGGTGAATGTTTATAAAGGGGACTCTTAAAAAACTTGACATTAATAACCCAAATTACATAATTTTTATTTGTAACTAGCAGTCTTGGGACATTATGAATGAAATTTGTTTTACAAATTCTGGAAATGTAGATGTATCTCTTCAGGATCATATGTTTCATCTCAGATTTTGATGTATATGGCCCTTTAATAACTTTTCAGCTTTCATGAGCTTCAGTTAATGAATAGCTTAAATCAACTATTGTTGTATATATTTTGATATGGCTATTTCTATAAAGTCCCCTTTTAGTATTGAAGCTACTTTTGGTGTTTCATGGTTTTCTCATGTGGTGACAGACCTATGTTACTTTATGTGTTTGAAGAGTATCATCACTTATAGTGTGTAATCAACATGACTTAGTGACCTCATGATACACTTGCATGAAATTTAATATGTATACTCCCAGAGAGGTGTAGTTGTGCCTAAGGCATTTATGATACTATAATAGCTTTGAAAAGTCCTTGAATTTAGCTTAGATCCGTTTTACCTTTGCAGCCATTAGACGTATTTGGATGAAAGCTTGTAAGGATTCATCAGTTTCTGAAGAATCTAACTGCTTACAACAGAGTGTAGTATCTTAGAAATTGCAGTGTCTAGGTTTACACCCATTTACACTCACAACTGATGGAGATACAAGGATAAAATGTGAACTGGGCATATGAATCAATTGTTACCTTGTGTGAAAGTAAGGTTTTTAAGAACGAGTGCAAGAAGGATAGAGAATTAATGCATTTAGATTTTATTATTTATTATTTATTATTTATTTTTTCCCTGGGGATAGGGGAGAAAGAATACTTCCCACGTATTCCCTGCGTGTCGTAGAAGGCGACTAAAAGGGAAGGGAGCAGGGGGCTGGAAATCCTCCAGTCTCGTCTTTTTTTTTTTTTTTTTTTTTTTTTTTTTTTTCTCCAAAAGAAGGAACAGAGAAGAGGTCCAGGTGAGGATATTCCCTCAAAGGCCCAGTCCTCTGTTCTTAACGCTACCTCGCTATCGCGGGAAATAGCGAATAGTATAAAAAAAAAAAAAAAAAAAAAAAGATTTTATTAGTGGAATGATTGAGAAAATTTGAAGGAGTAAATAGTGAACAAGGTGAGTTCATAGAGTTATGGTTTTGTCCCTCGTATTCATTACAGTATGAAGAAAATAAAAAATTTAAGTGTATGTGACGTTAAATGGAATTAGAAAAAGCAAGTAATTTGGCTAATATGTAATATTGATTGACTTTGGAGAGTTCAAATTTTTAGCAATTAGGGAAAATATGCTAGAAGCATTCACACATTTGCCGAGAGTTAGCAAGTGTTTCATTGTTTCTAGCACCTTTCCTCCTATTCTAGAACACTTGAGGGAATAACCAAGTAATTTAAGGTTAAGGGTAGGATGAAAGTGGCACGTCTGTCTCAGTATTTCACTGACCTGTCACACAGTATCCTATCTTTTGTGGGTACCAACCTGCTACATTACACCAAACTCTGAATTTACACTGAAATCTTCTACAGGGTGCCCTTGTCTCTTAGTTGAACCATGCATGTTGCAACTTTATTGTTAGTTGGCATAAATGGTTCTCATTTTAGCCACCGCATTTTCTATGTTAGGTTTCATCATAAACACTGCAACCATTCAGTTTTGTAATCTCATATTTTATGCCTTGCCGTAGCCTTGTTGCTTATACCTGTTTTTGTTCATATGCAATACTCGTCCCTCTCTTTACATTTACACTTATTTAAATGCATTCACATTGCCTCATTATCTGTACAGTGCATCATTACCAGAACAGACATTGACAATGGAGTTTAGAGAAAAAAAGCTTTAGTGTTCGAAGTTGCATGATCTTAAAAATTATGTAAATATTCTCAAATGTTTTATATAACATTTTAATATAATAATAATAGTAAATAAGTTGATTTTGTAGCTCATAATCAGTCAAAAAATTTTTGGTGATTACTTTGGCAGAGGAAAGCCATTGTTAAAATCCCACTTAACCACTTAATACCATATACCCCTGGCTTCTACTGGCTTAAGTGAGCATGTCATCATGAAATTGAAAAGAAAATTCTTTTTATCAAACCTAACCTCATGTGTTAAGTAGTTGATATAGTTCCATAATTACCACAGTTTTGAGTACCAGATTGGTCCATACATTTCTTGTCCACCGAGGAAAATAAGTTATAAATAGATGCAGTAAAATATGTATTAAATCACTGCATAGTATAATGAATGAAGTAGTTTGCTTATCTTAATAGCATGTTTAATAATAGGGAAATTTATGTGTAATAGATCCCAGCCAGAATTGAATAATCAAATATGAATAAGTATAATTCTCCTCAGAATAATAACTGTGTAATTATTGTCTGTGTCAGTTCATATAATCTTACATAAACACACTCAAAGTCTTCAGAAAATGGTGGTTGGCATTCAAATCCTGAACCAGGCCAGGGTTGTCAGCACACAGCCAACCCAGTCGTGTATCTTTCCTGTTGGGATTGGTTGAAAATAGGTACCTGGTTTAAGCTTGAGTGTGTGTATATATATGTATTCTTCCTGACTTACGAATCCATTCTTTCTTTATGCAGCTCCTGTAGCACTCAGGGAGCCAGCCACATCTGCCTGTTAGAACCATAGGTCATAAAGCATAGTGATGTTGCAGTTGCGTCTGTGTGCCGAGACTGGGGCAATTAAGCTGTAACAGTTATTAAAAAAATTCACCGTTAATGATGTTTGTTTTTGATACAACATATAATTCTAAATAATCAGGTAGTCAATAGAAAATCAAATTTGAAGGGTTATAAGAGAAGCAAAATATACTGAGTAAAAAATGCCTTAAAATACACATAGATTGAAAAAATTTTTAATGTTTGTCCATTCTAAAATATACATCAGTGCTTGGTCTCCTTCCTTAAGGATACATGAATGCCACAGGAGTAGAGCCACTGGTAAGTATTTCCTGCTACCAGACTTTAGTAGAATGAGTGACTAGGATAGCTGCAAAATTATTGAACTACCCATAATGAGAGAAATCAGGAGAAATATGTTTACCACTTAAAATTATTCAGAGGCCAAGATACTATTAACATAGAGCAGTTTTCCTGAAATCAGAAACTGTGAAATGAAAGAACACAGCATGAAATTGAGCGGAGTTGATGTCAAGATGGGTATATTGAAATTCTTTTGGAGTAACATTGTGGACATTTGGAATAACTGGAGGAAGTAAATGGTGATAATATTAGAAAATTTGGAAGTAGAGAGTAAAGCTTCCTTCCCACATATACCCTAAGGTAACCACAATTTATACACCTACATGCTATCACAAAATTCAGTGCACACACTTTTAACCTGGTGTAAACTAATTTTTTCTACTGTCATGCTGAGCTAAAGGTTTTCTCGCAGTTACCAGACACAGAAATGTTCCAGGCTTCAATGGTTATAAACAACGCTTGAATAGTCGATAGTATTTCTGGATTTTTTCTCTTAAATTGTGGAAAGATTTTGGCTGGTATCTGTAACACATGCTTTGTTAGTCCAATGTCACTGTTGGGTCAGTTTTTGGTGGTGTATATGTCTGTTTCAATAAGGGAAAATATATGGGTTTCAAATGAGAGAAATTATAATTTTTCATTTTTTTCCAGTATCAAATAGAGGGTACAAATATTTTGAAAAATTCAGCTTTTTTGTGATTCTTACCCCCATATATTTTTAATCCCCTCTCCATCCTTCTCTCAGACTTACTTGGCTAATGTGATGCTTTTGTGTGTGTATGTTTTCCAGCAACAGAAAGACAGTGACTTTGATGAGATGGAGGCGTGGCTGAATGAACAAGTAAGTAATGTTTGCTACTGATGACAGAAGCTTGATGAAGTCCTCATTTTTTTTACTGCATGATAATATAAATTTGCTCTTATTTGTATCTCTGGTTTTGTAGATGGAACTGTGCACTATAAAAAAATAATGTTTTTACCATACCTGAAATATCTAAATGATATGAATCACCAAGAATCTTTTGCTTCTCTTCCTCATATATATGCTTCGTAGTGTTAATCTGTTGCACTAGGCAGAGTTTGACATTAAGAATGAGTGTATACCCCAGATATTTATGGTCCACTTCGTATTGCATAATTTTAGCAGGGACACATACATACTATACTGTATGCTAATTACTTCTGTATTGCACAGCCTGCTGAGGCTAACACTAGAGCTGGCGCTAGAGAGGAATCCATCTCGTCATCTGAGTTTGACCGATTTTTGGCTGAACGTGCAGCAGCAGCTGATACCTTACCAACCATCACAGCTGCCACAGGGTCATCAGGCCAACGGCAACGAACAATGGCCCGCGATGAGAAAGACAACCAGATGTTTGCCCTCTAAAACTTAAAAGGTTTGTGAAATTTCAGACTGATTTGAGGACTTAAGCTGTATTGGGTCCAGAGTGTCATCCAACACAGCCCATTGAAAATGTGGTTGCTTGAATGTGATGGAAACTGTATGCGACTCACAGCTTGATGTTGTACATCATATTGTTTGAAGTCAAAACAGAATTTCCCATTATGGTAAACAGCATTATGGTGTGTCTTAAATGGCAAAGGAACTCTGAGAATATACTGAATAATGTTAATTACAATTATGCTTATTCCATGTTGGTGTATCTTGCTGAGGGTATGATTACTGCAAAGAAAACTAGATTAAAAAATTATTAGATATATGAATTCCTCTGCAGTTCATACCTCTGTTGAGACATTATTTATTCCTACCAGCACCCTATAATACTTGAGAACTGTATTTGCTAACCACTCTATTCATCAGCTAAAATATTGCAGAAAAAGTAAAAAAATATGCATAAATTCTGTAATATGAAGTGCTATATGATTTAACATTAAAAAATTAATGTTAATGAAACTATAGAATTATTTATTAATAAAGCAATGTAAACCTCTTAACAAATTTTATCAGTTTAGAGATATATGGATTTATATATACTATATGTACTTTCCATGGATATACAGATCTATGTTGATATAGGTAGATCTGAGTACATGTACTTTGCAGACATATATTATTGTATATGTATAGTAATTGAATATATAAATCTATATAGACACACCATATAGATATATGTAATTATGTATGAAATGTATATGCTGTACTTAATCAAAATATTAATTTTAGAAACAAGTTACTTAAAAAATTGGTTTCGGAAATTCACATATTGACAGCAGCAGCGATAACTGTACCTATTTGTCGTCTTCAAGACATGTTCCTCCTTGTCCCTGTGTTAAGATGGTTTATGGAGGCTTCCTGCTGGTGTATTTCCTTGTGCCTTTTCTTTATCCCACTTTACTTGCAGTATTTATACCCATACACATTTAAGAACACTACAACTAGCCTGCACTTCAATTCTTTCCTTGCTTTGTGCACGATGATAGTGTTATTTCTACTTTCTTTTTTCTTCCTTTGACTATATTGTACTCAAAATATGCTGTTACATTACTATGACTTGTTAAAGTAATGATTTTTTTCTGTAAGCTTTTAAGAATGGTTACATTTTAAAAGTCTTTTAATTGCCTACAGAAAAGGTCAAAACTGTGAGGTAATCTCTGAAGTTACAAGAATATACTAAAATGAGAGTTGAGTGGATTGCTTGAATACTAAGTTTAACCTATTTTTTTTCAATGTACATTAATACATTACACTTATCCATGTATATACAAGAGAAAGGAGAACCCAGCTAGAACACAAAGATATTTTCCTAGTTTCAACACTTCATTGCTATAGCTAAATAAGCCCGAGATCTTTAATTATTAAATGGTAAAATATGTTTGGTTGCTAAGTGTCTGTTTTTCCCCATATTCTAGTTATATTTATAAATACTTGTGGTGTAGTATGTAGAGTGTGCACTGTATTCAACATTTATGAGGTTTACTAAAAATGTAAAAACATTGAAAATTCATGAAACACTACCTGTGAGGGTCATGGTTGGTGGGCATTTAAACTGATATATGCTGAATCCCATGCCATCCATGCATGCTCATGTGTTTGGTAGGAAGTCTTAGTCTCATGTTGAAAATCCAGAAGACATTTGGGTATATGCACTCCAAATCATAAAACAAATAATGTAATGTAAGGTGTTCAGTTACTAGCTGGAGACAGTGGAGAAATACTATCTACCTCCTCAACAGCTTTCTAAGTAAACAGCTGTCTGGCCTTCCAAGTGATAAGCTTTTATGGAAAGACATTTCTTCATAATGTGTTGAACTTGTTTGAAGGGCTTCTTCAGACTAATACACAGAAGCAGTGTTGAGAACTGTTATTTGTTCCAAAACTAAATCACAACCTTCGCCATTCTGAATTCTTCATTCAGATTCACAAGTGATGAATGGTTTTCTCGAGTAGATATGGTCGAAGCTTACTATTTTGAAGGTAATATCAGAGTATCTTGCTGTAACAGTTCACCTAGTTCCCACTAACTGGTCCATTCTTATGCAAGGAACCGAGTTTCCTTATATAGTGGGGGTTACATTTCCCAGCAAAAGTTTTCCACGTCTTACTTTTAAATGTGGAATAAACATGAAACATCTTGGCTTAAGAACAATACATATACCATAATCTTTCATTAGATGATATAGATTACATATAATGAAAACTTACCGGAAACTGTGGTGATGAGGGCTGATGGAGTGGTGGCAGCTATGCACAATGCTTGTCTACCTTACCCCTTAATTATCTGATTCAGCAACTGTTTCAGCTGGTGAAGAAGTTTTTGGGGACCTTCTCAAGAAGTTTTGTCATATTGTCCTCTCTTGATATGTTTCCTCAGCTTCAGACATCATCATCAGTGTCTCTTCTTTCTCTTTCTGAGATAAGGTAGCCTCACTCTTGAGCATGCTGAGATAGGAACACTTTCGCATTGTTGTTGGCTTCACTCATTTGTTCAGTGTTCGTTGAGCTTATTGAGATAAGCACTTCAGTCGGTCAGGGTTTGTCACCCAGGAACTCTAAAAATTTGGTAATCATCCCACCAGTAGTTGCTAAGTTCAGAGTTTTTGTCATCCTCATACATATGTACATTAAAGGGTAACTAGAAGCAATAAAATTACCGGATGTAATCTGGTAACTGTAGGAAAGAAAAGCATTGTTGTGGTGACATATAATCCTGAAAAAGAATTTTAATGGTCCAAAGCCAAATATACAATGAAAACAATGAAGGAACAATCAGGATGGTACACAAAGCAGTAAATCATTCACTTTCCAGAGCAGGTAAAGTATTGATAATCGGGGATTTCGTGTATAAGGAGATAAATTGGTGGAATTTGGATTATCATGTTGACAGAGAATCATGGAGACAAGTTGCTCTGAGAGTGTGTACTGGAAAATTTCCTATACCAGTATGTTAGTGAACACACTGGGATGAGAAGGTTTGATTCACCCATATTAGAAGAAGATATATTCACACAGACTAACATGGATACTGAAAATATCATCTGTGTTACATCACTTGGAAAAGGTGATCATGAAATGCTTACCTTTGATTATGTGGTAAATGAGGAAATTAAAACAGCAGAGGTGAGACAGGACTTGAGATATAATCATATAAATCAAATAAAAATTTCTATGGTAACATAGATTGGGATGTGGATTTCAGCAGCCAGGAGCTAGGAAATTGTGGTGAAAGGTTCTGTGAAATTTGCAATGGAGTGAGAACATTTGCACCTGTAGTCCCATGTACAGAAGGAAGGTTTAGAAAGAAGGAAGAATGGTTTAGTCAAAGATGCCATATTTAAGAAATTTGATAATAGAGAATGTTTGAGAGATGGGGCTCCATAAGTAAAACTCCCTCCTCATACAGTACAAATAAGGTAAAAACATATGCCAAAGTTCCATTATTGTAAGATTTTTTTTCATATTCGCCATTTCCCGCATTAACGAGGTAGCAGTAAGAACAGAGGACTAAGACTATGAGGGAAAATCCTCACTTGGCCCCCTTCTCTGTCCTTTCTTTTGGAAAAGTAAAGACTGGAGGGGAGGATTTCCAACCCCTTTTAGTCGCCTTTTACAACACGCAAGGAATACATGGAAAGTATTCTTTTTCTTGTAACCCCTGAGATAAATACACACACACACATATATATATATATTCATACTGTTTGCCATTTACCACGTTAGTTAAGAACAGAGGACTGAACCTTTGAGGGAAATCCTCACTTTGCCCCCTTCTCTGTTCCTTTTTTTTGGAAAATTAAAATTGAGAGGGGAGGATTTCCTGCCCCCCACTCCCACCCCTTTTCCCTTTTAGTAGCCTTCTACGATACGCAGGGAATACTTGGGAAGTATTCTTTCTCCCCTATACGGCAAATACAAAAATTTAAAACTTTTGTTTCTTAGTGTCCACTATCATCAGAATAACAGGCATAACCTGACTGTTTTTGGATAACATGAAAGCCAGTGAACATACTGAACAAGAAGATATATTCTGAAAATTTTGCATAAAAAGATAAATGTAAAATCAATAATGAAGCATATTTTGCGTGAACACTTTAGGAAAACACTGCCAAGAAAAATAATACATCTTTTTATACATTTTATTTACAAATGCCTGATAAAAATTCTATGCAATTAAACTTTACTTCACCTTATTTCTAAACATAACAAAATCACACATTCTTATAATCATATGTGATACAAATCTTTGGCAGCTAAAGCAGAATAAAAAGTAAAGGCACAGACTGATTCCTTAGCACTTTGAATTACTTTCATTTTCTCCTGTAAAAAACATCTTCCATATACATGTATGTGACAATAAATATTCACAGTAGTCTCACTATTCTGCACTGACTGGGACCCAGACTTCAATGATATTGTAAACTCAGCAAAATAGCAATCATTTTCCCCGTCTTCTCCAAACCTGCCTGCCACTGCAAACATATATATCATCGTTATTATCCTCTCAATAGCCACCATTGAGATTGTGATAGTGTTCTAAATTTGCTATAACTAATGCACATAAAGAGACAGCATATTACTGTAACATTTGAGACATTTCTTAGATTCATCAGTAACCTTGTCTTTGAAGCATCATATTCCATTGATAGAGCCTTCTCCTTTTTTTTTTCTGAGTAACCCTTTTTTTTCAGGCTATTGATGAAATGCTTCACCATATTATATATACATTTTATTATTTGTTATTCTTAATTGCCGTCTCCCGCATTAGCAAGGTAGCACAAGGAAACAGACAAGGAATGGCCCAACCCACGCACATATACATTTATATACATAAACGCCCACACTTACACATACATATACATTTCAACTTATACATACACAGACATATACATATATACACGTACATATTCATACTTGCTGTCTTCTTCCATTCCCGTCGCCACCCAACCACACATGAAATAGCATCCCCCCCTCCAGCGAGGTAGCACCAGGAACAGACAAAAAAGGCCACATCCGTTCACACTCAGTCTCTAGCTGTTATGTGTAATGCACTGAAACCACAACCCCCTTTCCACATCCAGGCCCAACAGACCTTTCCATGATTTACCCAGACACTTCATGTGCCCTGGTTCAATCCACTGACAGCACGTCGACCCTGGCATCGTTCCAATTCACTCCATTCCTTGCACGCCTTTCACCCTGCTGCATGTTCAGGCCCCAATCACTCAAAATCTTTTTCACTCCATCTTTTCACCTCCAATTTGGTCTCCCACTTCTCCTCGTTCCCTCCACCTCTGATACATATATCCTCTTGGCCAATCTTTCCTCACTCATTCTCTCCATGTGACCAAACCATTTCAAAACACCCTCTTTTGCTCTCTCAACCACATTCTTTTTATTACAACACATCTCTCTTACCCTATTATTACTTACTCGGTCAAACCACCTCACACCACATATTGTCCTCAAACATCTCATTTCCAGCACATCCACCCTCCTCCGCACAACTCTATCTGTAGCCCATGCCTCACAACCATATAACATTGTTGGAACC
This sequence comes from Panulirus ornatus, assembly GCF_036320965.1. NCBI lineage: Eukaryota > Metazoa > Arthropoda > Malacostraca > Decapoda > Palinuridae > Panulirus > Panulirus ornatus. The sequence goes on along the minus strand of NC_092225.1, from coordinate 23,133,173 downwards.
ACTATTCCTATATATATATATATATATATATATATATATATATAGGAATACAGTCCTTTTCCTAGCACTACCTCGCACACATGAGGGGGGAGGGGGTTGTTATTCCATGTGTGGCGAAGTGGCGATGGGAACAAATAAAGGCAGACAGTATGAATTATGTACATGTGTATATATGTAAATGTCTGTGTGTGTATATATATATATGTGTACATTGAGATGTATAGGTATGTATATGTGCGTGTGTGGACGTGTATGTATATACATGTGTATGTGGGTGGGTTGGGCCATTCTTTCGTCTGTTTCCTTGCGCTACCTCGCTAACGCGGGAGACAGCGACAAAGCAAAATAAAAAAAAATAAAATAATATATATATTTATTTTATTTATTTATTTTGCTTTGTCGCTGTCTCCCGCGTTAGCGAGGTAGCACAGGGAAACAGATGAAAGAATGGCCCAACCCGCCCACATACACATGTATATACATACACGTCCACACACGCAAATATACATACCTATACATCTCAATGTACACACATATATATATATATATACACATACAGACATATACAGATATACACATGTACACAATTCATACTGTCTGCCTTTATTTGTTCCCTTCTATATATATATATATATATATATATATATATATATATATATATATATATATATATATATATAATGGAGAAAAACTGGAGGAAGTGAAGTGTTTTAGATATCTGGGAGTGGATCTGGCAGTGGATGGAACCATGGAAGCGGAAGTGGATCATAGGGTGGGGGAGGGGGCGAAAATTCTGGGAGCCTTGAAGAATGTGTGGAAGTCGAGAACATTATCTCGGAAAGCAAAAATGGGTATGTTTGAAGGAATTGTGGTTCCAACAATGTTGTATGGTTGCGAGACGTGGGCTATGGATAGAGTTGTGCGCAGGAGGATGGATGTGCTGGAAATGAGAAGTTTGAGGACAATATGTGGTGTGAGGTGGTTTGATCGAGTAAGTAACGTAAGGGTAAGAGAGATGTGTGGAAATAAAAAGAGCGTGGTTGAGAGAGCAGAAGAGGGTGTTTTGAAATGGTTCGGGCACATAGAGAGAATGAGTGAGGAAAGATTGACCAAGAGAATATATGTGTCGGAGGTGGAGGGAACGAGGAGAAGAGGGAGACCAAATTGGAGGTGGAAAGATGGAGTGAAAAAGATTTTGTGTGATCGGGGCCTGAACATGCAGGAGGGTGAAAGGAGGCAAGGAATAGAGTGAATTGGAGCGATGTGGTATACTGGGGTTGACGTGCTGTCAGTGGATTGAATCAAGGCATGTGAGGCATCTGGGGTAAACCATGGAAAGCTGTGTAGGTATGTATATTTGCGTGTGTGGACGTATGTATATACATGTGTATGGGGGTGGGTTGGGCCATTTCTTTCGTCTGTTTCCTTGCGCTACCTCGCAAACGCGGGAGACAGCGGCAAAAAAAAAAAAAAAAATATATATATATATATATATATATATATATATATATATATATATATATATATATATATATACTTAGAAAAGCAAATGGATTTGTATGTAGCATTTATGGATCTGGAGAAGGCATATGACAGAGTTGATAGAGATGCTCTGTGGAAGGTATTAAGAATATATGGTGTGGGAGGCAAGTTGTTAGAAGCAGTGAAAAGTTTTTATCGAGGATGTAAGGCATGTGTACGTGTAGGAAGAGAGGAAAGTGATTGGTTCTCAGTGAATGTAGGTTTGCGGCAGGGGTGTGTGATGTCTCCATGGTTGTTTAATTTATTTATGGATGGGGTTGTTAGGGAGGTGAATGCAAGAGTTTTGGAAAGAGGGGCAAGTATGAAGTCTGTTGGGGATGAGAGAGCTTGGGAAGTGAGTCAGTTGTTGTTCGCTGATGATACAGCGCTGGTGGCTGATTCATGTGAGAAACTGCAGAAGCTGGTGACTGAGTTTGGTAAAGTGTGTGAAAGAAGAAAGTTAAGAGTAAATGTGAATAAGAGCAAGGTAATTAGGTACAGTAGGGTTGAGGGTCACGTCAATTGGGAGGTAGGTTTGAATGGAGAAAAACTGGAGGAAGTAAAGTGTTTTAGATATCTGGGAGTGGATCTGGCAGCGGATGGAACCATGGAAGCGGAAGTGGATCATAGGGTGGGGGAGGGGGCGAAAATCCTGGGAGCCTTGAAGAATGTGTGGAAATCGAGAACATTATCTCGAAAAGCAAAAATGGGTATGTTTGAAGGAATAGTGGTTCCAACAATGTTGTATGGTTGCGAGGCGTGGGCTATGGATAGAGTTGTGCGCAGGAGGATGGATGTGCTGGAAATGAGATGTTTGAGGACAATGTGTGGTGTGAGGTGGTTTGATCGAGTAAGTAACGTAAGGGTAAGAGAGATGTGTGGAAATAAAAAGAGCGTGGTTGAGAGAGCAGAAGAGGGTGTTTTGAAATGGTTTGGGCACATGGAGAGAATGAGTGAGGAAAGATTGACCAAGAGGATATATGTGTCGGAGGTGGAGGGAACGAGGAGAAGTGGGAGACCAAATTGGAGGTGGAAAGATGGAGTGAAAAAGATTTTGTGTGATCGGGGCCTGAACATGCAGGAGGGTGAATGAAAGGAGGGCAAGGAATAGAGTGAATTGGATCGATGTGGTATACCGGGGTTGACGTGCTGTCAGTGGATTGAATCAGGGCATGTGAAGCGTCTGGGGTAAACCATGGAAAGCTGTGTAGGTATGTATATTTGCGTGTGTGGACGTATGTATATACATGTGTATGGGGGTGGGTTGGGCCATTTCTTTCGTTTGTTTCCTTGCGCTACCTCGCAAACACGGGAGACAGCGACAAAGCAAAAAAAAAATATATATATATATATATATATATATATATATAGAAGACCCAGCAGAGGTTAAGACTATATGCTTACATGGCATCTTGAAATTCACAAGAGCAATGCAAGTGTCGACCTTACTTTTTGCCCAATCTTAAAGGTGATGCGATGAGGCTGAGTTTAATTGATGGTAATTTTTGTAGATTTTCTATTACATTTTCTGTCTCCATCATTAAAAAAATATCCCAAGTTACTTTTACAATGAAGTGCAAAAGAGTGAGACCTCTGCGGTTTCTCTCCATCCATTCTATAATTTCACAGCCCACAAAAGCAAAAACAATCTTTTCAGTCAGAACAATATTTGTGACATCTTTCATAAAATATTTAGTTTCTTAATCCATATTCACTATGCTTTCACAATCTACATCCTGAAGCTACAACAGAAAAATGCATCTATTTGCATAATTTAAGCAATAATTACATTTTGTATGTCAGTTGATAACCATTACTTAATACATAACAACTTATATTGAGACTGTTTGTGTCTAACATATGATAGGAAAAATTCCATACATACAGTCCTAACAAACATATATATATTTTCAGTCTCAAATGGGACAAATGCAAGAGAAGCTTTTGAGTATAACATGCTTACTAATAGTAGAAAGCAAAAAGTTTCTACAATGCATTTAAATGAATTTCAGCCATTTACATAACTTGAAATTAAAATGCCTAAGATTCATAGCAAGTATAGTCAAATACATGCTAAGGACTCTTTCTATTGGATTTTCCAATGAAGCACACAAAATTAATAAGAGGAAACACTTTACGGGAACTAGGCTTGTAATATTTGAGGGGCATGTTTAGGGTAACTTACGTGCTGTAAGACACTGTGTGAAATGCGCAATGAAAAATATATTCAGGCATTATTTGTCAGTTTTCTGGAATTCTTATGTTTTCTTAAGAAAATATTAAATAATAATTCATTATTCTGAAAGCCATACAGCCTTTTCAGTAAACAGTAAATTTATAAACAAAGTAATTACATAACTTTTAGTACTTCATTAATCCCTTAATGCTTCCCAAAATTTTCCATTTCAATTTTCAAAATTCAAATTTTTAAAGTTGTTTACAAAATGTATTTAACTGATTCAAACCATTTTAAGAGTATATTTCATCTACTTCCAGAGTAATTATTTGTCTGAATTTGGTAAATGAGTCACCACATTGCACTAAAATGTGTTGGAGTAAGGCGTGAGTGTCAAGGGAGATGCCACTGCTCATGTTTTATCCTTTATTTTGCCTACACCAGAAAACTGATGACTGATTATCACTGTTTACTCTTGTATGATTGTTTTCGTACTATAAGAAATGCAATTCACTGATAGTTTTCTATAACAGCAAAACTATAAAAGTTTGATACATTACTTGCTGCACCAGTCAGATGCAGTATTTTCAAAGTAAGGCATTCACTGGCACCATTGCATCCACTTTTGTTGCTAGAAAACCCTCTCCTACCTCATCTTGGTAAACTTTCAAAGCTGACAGAATCAGATGTCTATAAAATCTCTCTACACAAGATCAAAAGACAGATCATCATTGTCAAGTATTTAGAATCTGCCTAGTCCTCTAAACCTAGCTTAAGGCTATTTATTTTCTTACTGGAAAATTTACAAAAATGCACTGTCATTTGCATGGCTGGAGGATGACTGACTGAGAAAATATACAGTCACCTCAGTCACCACTCAAAGTATGTGTGCAGCCTATAAAAAGAGGCGTGAAAGTTGATGCATAAACACCCATATAGAGGCATTGCTCAGCTTTATTAAATATCCCTCTAGAGATGTTAAGGGATTAACAAGCTGATATTTGGCAACTCAATTCACTATAGAAAATTAAGAATGAGAACTCAAAAACCAAAAATCAAGAGTGAAATTACAAATTTTAGGAAAAAATTATCACATTTCACAATATCATCATGCTAACAAAACATGTAAAATTAATACTTTTAAGAACAAAATACATATAATTAGGTTGTGGGCCATATTTAAATAATGAGGTGTACTGAGAAAAACTAATGCATGATATATGTTCATACTTTTTACTGTTATATATGCCCAAGCTTCAACTTGCTGAAGCAAGGAAAGACACAAAACAGTATCAGTTTCTGTAAAAATAACACCTTTGGGATATACAGGACTCTGCAAATAATAATCGATTTATTCAAGGTATGATCAACATAAGAATATTTTTAAGCATACCTTCTAGTAAAGCCTCTTCTTCCAATATCATTTAACGCATGAATGTAATACAGATGAATATATCAATGGAAAGGAAAGAATCTACATTAAGCCCTTTCATACTGTGAAAGTATATATGGATCCTACCCTGTAAATGCTGAAAGTGTATGTACAGAAAACCTCTCAATTCAGCATTCCAAAAGCCATTTTCACCAACAAACCACAACTAATGGTTGTAGCTCACAGCATGGCCACTACAAATAAGTGGCAAAATCAATCCTCAGTGCTTTCTGCCTCAGTTTACAACAGCTGATTTTGGGCCTTCTTGGTACAATTGGTGTGTTCATAACCCTGAATATAAAAACATTCTCTTATAATATCAGGAAAAAATTGACGAAATATGAAATTAGATAAACTGTATTATTTTAGAGTACGGGTACCTCTTGATTTACACCATTTTTAACATACTATGCATGATTCATATACAGCCTTTTTAATATATGCACGCTGAAGTTAAGAATAATGCAACCATCATTGGATTGGCAGAGCAGTAGTGTGGCAATGCCTGTACCATGCAAGAAGTGCAAGTATGCATGTCATGTATACACTCTGTAGTCACAGAGCACTACAGTATACTGTATTTTGCCCCTCACAACATGCACCAAAGTGTCTTTTAAGTTCTTCTGGTACCAGTGATGCTAAGAAGCATAAGGCCATCACCACTGAGGTTAAGATGGGCATGTTCAAAAATTATGAGAAAGGTGAATGAACAGCTCATATTAAGCTTGCCCTTGGACTTCATGAATCTACTTTACTGACTTCATGAGAGTGCAGAGAAGATCAAGGATAGTGCTAAGAGTGCAACATTAATCAGTGTATCTAAGACCTCATATCCGTGAAGTTCAATTATGGAGAGAATAGAACGAATGTTAAGCATGTGGATTGAATACCAACAGACAAAGGCCCAGAGTATATATGATGACTTGACAGTGGAAGCAGGGGAGCAGGGAAGACATTTCAAGCAAGTCTAGGTTGTTTCATGTGTTTTAGGAAAAACACTACAATTACCACAACATCAGGGGGTGGGGGTGGGGGGGCTGCTGATGTTGCGGCTCAAAATTTCCTGGAAACCCTCAAGACCATTATTGAGGAATGCAGTTACTCTCCAAAGCAGATTTATAATGCGGATGAGGCCGGATTGTTTTGGAAAAGAATACCTTTTGAGAACATACATTTCCTGTGTAGACAAGACTACACCAAGGTTCAAAGTTTGCTATTTTCTGCTTTGTACAGTATGTACATTATAGTATTTTATATTTTCTGGTACATGTATACCATAATTCTTCAGTGGTATAATATCTGGGACAGTCTTATTTATGAACACCCCTAAAGTCTGTTATTTCCATAAGTTGATTTATGCATTTTTGTTTTACAGGACCATTTTCAAGAACATAACTTGCATAAATTGAGAGGTAACTGTAGTCTTACTTGATGAATCAATGTAGTGTGTAATATGGAAAATGAGAAGCACATAAACAAAGTGCTTCTTAATTATTCACTTTATGCACAACTGGGTTCTAGTGAAAATGCTCGAAAATACAGCTGAGTTATTTCATATTTTTGTAAATTGTCTTCTCCCAAAATTTCTAATAAATGATTTTAGCTCAGGGCTATTAACACACCAAATGGTACTATCAACACCAAAATAATGTTTTCACAGCCATGTCTGACATGAGTAATCTTGAGCACAAAGAAAACAAACTTGGTAACATTTAGCTTATGTACAAAACCAAGTACCAAGTAGTCATCATGGTGGCCTCTCTGAAACATATAACGTTATGTATAAATATATACATAACATACACATAACAGCTAGAGACTGAGTGTGAACAAATGTGGCCTTTGTTGTCTTTTCCTAGCACTACCTCACATGAATGCAGGGGGAGAAGGGGTGCCATTTCATGTGTGGCAGGGTGGTGGCGGGAATGGATGAAGGCAGCATGTATGAATATGTACATGTATATATGTATATGTCTATGTATGTATATGTATGTATACCTTGAAATGTATAGGTATGTATATGTGCGTGTGTGGGTGTTAATGTGTAAGTACATGTGTATATGGGTGGGTTGGGCCATTCTTTTGTCCGTTTCCTTGTGCTACCATGCTAACGCAGGAGACAGTAACAAAGTGGAGACAGTAACAAAGTATAATAAAAATAAATAATAAATATATGTAGAGAGACTTTGTAGAAATACAGAGACCTTGACATAAAAAAATCTCTTCATATTATACCCATTAATCACTTTGTAGGCATCAGAAATCCTACTTTCACATTATTATACAACTTTCGGTTACTATTTGTAACTTTTGGTTCCGATGTGTCAGGCAAGTATAAAGATCCTCAAAGAATTCATGTATTCATTTTTCTGGCTTTGATTAAATTCTGTTGTTTTATCCATTTTCTTTCATTTCATTATTTCCATTCATCATTCCTGTAGAGTACAAAGGACACACTTCCATCTCCTTATCTTTCAAATTTGATAACTCTTTGAGGTATACATTATATCATTCCCTATGATTATCTCTTCTGTAAATGTTTCTCATTCATTATTTACAATTTTATTCACAACAATCTTTCTTCACTCAGCTTCTACAAGGGTTAAGTCCATAAATACTGTACATGCCTTTTCTTACATTTACATCAGGGTGGCATACTAACGGCCATCCAACAATACTTAAAAAGAGTTCCTGCAAACCTCTTCTTATTCTAGCAGTCAGAAAAACTAATAGAAACTCTAGAAAATCCTTTGAATTCTACAGACAGGTAAGGCTACCTCTGCTGAAATAGTCTCCTGGTATTATAAGAAATGGGGTCACATGTAAAAAGAAACAGAGCTATCCTGGCTTGAGATGCCCGAAAGAGGTAAGAAAAATGTGAATATATTACTGGGTAAGCCTGTAGAAGAGAACCATGGGATATAAGAGTAATTATGAGATAAACTGGCATATGAGAATATTTTCTGTACATTTGAGACAATGGTATGGTTGAGGAAAAAGGTAGGTCATTAAGAAAGGATGCTAGAAATAAAACTAACTCTTTAAGTATTCTATGATTTCCCCTCACAGTTTTGGTTCCAGTGGATGAAAAGACAAATGATTCACTTACTTTCTATGCCTGTCTATACCTTATATTCTTCGGGAAAACTTCCATCACATGCCATGGCCTCAGCAATCTGTGCACTGCAGCATGTTCCTCCAGTTACATCAGTCAAAGATTATTTGCCAAGGTCTGTAACTTTAAGTTTTCTTCCATTATTTTCTGATTTTAAGTGTCCATTATGATTCCACATGTGGCTCCTGTATGGTGTCAAGCTGAGCAATCATTGAATAATGATAACAAAGGAAGTAAACATAAACAAGTAATAAATTTCAGACACAACACATATATAGGTACATACATGTAAACACTACTTTGGCACCTGAGAAAAGACAATTTCCACACAACTAAAACCTTGTGCAACACTTCACCGTTGCATACATACAATAATCAATAAACATCATACAAAAGATAAATTTTTTTTTATGTAAGAGATTTATTTGTGCCTGAACAACTTATAAACCAGAGAGATTCCTAGGCATTCTGAACTATTTATTATCAGAATAGACTTTACATATTGCAAAGTTGGTCTAATCATCATAATTGCCTCCTCAACCACCATGAAATCATCAAACTTAAGCCAAGTTAAATAAGTTGAATTTGCTAACGTTACTACCACTAGCCTTCTGTTTTAGTTAGCAAGCCTTCTTTGGTAACAGCTCATCCAGCTGAAGGTAGGCAGTCAGACTTGTTCATCCGAGAGTAAATGAGCATGATGATAGGCACAATGTTCACCATGTCTTGTATGTTTCTGAAGCACAAAGAGGTCTTTTCATGAACAATTTTTTGTGCTTAGCAACAAGATAAACAGCCCAGGGTTAAAATGAAAAAAAAAAAAAAGATTTTTCCAAGGATGGGATTCAAAGGTGCTGTCAATGGATTTTACCAGGGCATGTGAAACATCTGAGGTAAACCATGGAAAAGTCTGTGAAGCCTGGATGTAGGTAGGGACCTGTGGTTTAAGTGCATTACACATGACAGCTAAAGACTGAGTGGGGAACGAATGTGACCTTTTTGTCTGTCTTCCTGGTGCTACCTCACTGAAGCAAGGGGTAGTGATGCTGTTTCCTGTGGGGCAGGATAGCGCCAGGAATGGATGAAAGCTAGCAAGTATGGGTATGTTCACGTGTATATATGTATATGTCTGTTTATGTGTATGTTGATTTGTTTATGTATGTATATGTGCGTACATGGGCATTTATACACATACGAGTGGATGGGCCATTCTTTGTCTGTTTCCTGGTGCTACCTTGCTGATGCTGGAAACAGTGATCAAGTATAATGAAATAGAGTCAATACTTATTATTTATTAAACTTGATTGCCGTGTGTATTCATGGGCCCTTCCCTTAGCAGCAGGAACTGGCTTAACATCACTTACTGCTACTAAGGTTACACCATAGACTAATGCTATGTGTGGGACAACAGAGTATTTGCATATTTGGGTATGGAAATTTTTGTTTTAAAATAATCAAAAAAATGTATGGGAAAGAGCCTCAAAATCAGTTCATATGAAAAATGATTGTATGAACTTTGGTTTACCACACAAGGGAAGAATCAGGAAGGGACCTGATCCAAGTCTATAAGCTATTGAATGGATTTAGAACTGTGGGTTACTCATAGTTCCTCCTCCTCTTATCATATGAAAATCAACTTGGAAAAATGAGAAGGGACTAGTTTCAACTCATGAAACTAAGGCAAAGACCGTGGAGAAGTTATAAATTCTATGATATTGTTAAATTGTTAAAAATGCTCTTCCTTCTCTTTTAAAGTTTGTTTGTCAGATCTGCAACAACAGGTTAAGGTATTTTCTGGTAATAAAGAGGATGAAGTCAAAATAATGGAGCATATTTTAGTGACTGAAAGAGAGCCCTCAACAGTCAGAGAAAGGCAAAATGATTCAGTCTTGTTCTTTAGGTTGGCTCCCGGCTTACCTTTATGAATGACTAAACGGTATAGGGATCTATGGACATGTATAGGTGTCTTCCTTTTGTTTTCATTATCAAGCACCTACCAAACTTGTTCATCAAGACAAGTAATGCTTGAACTGTTTACTATCCAATCCAAGTACTTACTTTTGAGTACTTACGACAGGATTTTACCAAAAGGCAGGGGTACAGCATAGTACTCACCACAGGCAAATCTAGAGTTGTGATTAACAAGTCATGTGAGTTATACTTTGTCAGTGATATGAGTGAGCTGGAGAGTGTCCGTTTGAAGACTGAATGCCAGTAAAAGAGATACCGGCCAAATGAAACTTAACAGCTGCAAGTGGTGGCTCATATGTCTAATGTGCTAGTTTTATAAATCTCAAAAGACAGCTGAAATTAAGAGCTGGCTTGTTTTGTATGGCTGAGAAAGCTATAAGCAGATAGGGTGGGAGTAATTAGCAATCAACCAATTCAATGAGTGACATGGTTGGTTTATGGAAGTCAACACATCATAAGACACTGGCTAGAAGTTGCAAAGATGATCACTGTTTAAAGTCTAAATTCCTGCTCCAAGGAATCTACACTGCCCTTTATTTAAATGTTTAAAATCATAATTTTCAGCACTTAATTGTAAGGCACTGATTTACACTAGTATGACTTTCAGTCTACATATTAGGATGGCATTACCAACAATACAACAAAAAAATTCTTAAATAGCTAACTAATCAACCTACCTGACAATAATATGCTTTTACTAGTGTTCATAAGTAAATTAACTTTCATTAATAAAAGTTCTTTGGCACAAATGTTTCCAAATTTTGCATGTAAAAATTGAATGACTGCATTAGATACATGTTAGTCACAAAATTGTGTTTCGCTTCACAATCCTTCAGCAACGTTAATAAACTGACAGACTGCTAATTCATGACAATTGCACTACAATAAGATATTATGCCGACAGTACATGCACCATGCACATTATTATTCCTTCTCAAGATTGAAGACATAAAACATCTTTATAAACACAGTCAATACCTGTTGTTGTTACAGACATGATAATTTTTACAATTAAATCACCCGCAAGAAACAATACCAATGCCATTCTTACTAAACATGGTTATCATCTGTCATGTCACTGTCATGAAACTTTCAGATCCTAAAATGCACAGAAACACATGGAAAAAATCATTAATCCGTAATATCATGGGACATTCTATGGCTCTAAGTACCTAGTCTCTAACCAACAAAATAACTGTTATAGTTTTGATGATCTCCATTAAAAATGGATCTTTTGTACAATTATAATGTATCAGGGTATTCTTTTATCTTGAAAAGAGCTTTCATCTTTACTGACCAAGGTTGTATCTGCTGGTTAATGCAATTTCTAAAACAAAGTCTTTTAGCTGCATTTTGAATAAGCACTCATCTATTTTTGAACAATTATACAAAATTCATTTACTTTTAGCAATTCTTGTACCAATAAAATCACAAGTTCTGATCTTCTTTAAATATACATAAATATCTACAAACCCCAGTACACTGTTCCAGCTAGCAAAGAGGACCTTACTCAACAATAACATACAAAACAAATTTCTGTTATTTTCCAGTACCTTACAGAGCCTATAATCAGATGATTCGCTAAAATATATGTCCCAACTATATATTTCAGAGATAATATTAAGTTTATAACTTCATCATCGCAAAGCCAAAATACATCTGAATAGATAAACAGGCACATTAGGCTCTAAACATGAATTTTTACCTACATTATCATCATATCATTACATCAAAGCATCAACAAAATAAGCTAATGCTTTTTTAAACCTGTTCTCTAGATAATTTTCATCCCTAAATACAAACATTTGTGAAAAACAACTTACCATCCAGCAAAAAAAAGAAAATGTGCAGTATTGACCTGAGGAAAAACTATAGATGCCTTATTTGCCTAAAGTTGCCAAGTGAGTACAGTGAGACCTTCCACAACAGAGCAAAGATAATCAGCCATTTCAATTTGATGTTCCCAGTCCAAAATTTTTCAAAGTTTCATACCATTTCACATTTCATCATTACTACATCAGTTCTTAACGATAAAAAAGGGACATTACCTCATTTCTGAGTAAGGATACCTATATATAACTTGCTTCTGTACAAGTATGAAATACTTTACAAAGACCTCGTCAAACATTGTCTGTGGGCAAGATATGCCAGTTGAGAATGTGCACCAACTCAAAATTGCTGTTAAAAATATGCACCAACTCGATATGGCAGTTACAAATAGGCACCAACACTAAAAAGTGTACTGAGAATACATCTTACACTATTATAAGTGGATCCAAGAGAACAGCTGAGGGCTGCAATGACATCCACAGCATATGGCATGAGTTGTACAAGGTATATTAAAAAAAACTGTTCACCAAACTTTCAAGCAGTGAATGTCGATAGAAATGAAATAAAGTAATCAAGTCTTGCACACGATGCAGTGTTCATAAATACAAAAAAGAAAACATGACACTGGAGGATCAGATTCTAAACTTTTACCATGACACAGCTAAATTCTTAACTTCAAGCACACTAGAGTTGTTAATACACTGCTGAATTGTGCAGCAATATTATTTCAAGTTCAGTGAATATCTTAATCACCACTGGCTCACTTTGGGAAGTTCTACAAGATTATTTGTGCTGCTTATCACACTTAAACAATCAAGTGCATTTAGTGAGCACAATATCCCAAAGAAAATTCTGCAACACTTCAAAAAACTGTTAAGGGACTGACTGACTGGCTGGCTGACATAATAAGCCAGCACTTCAGTAGTCATTACGCTGCACTCCAATGACCAAGGTAGTTGTGTTTTCTTTCTGCCTCACCCACATATGTCCTGCTGGCAGTCTGTCCATAAACATACAATCTCTTCTTGTCACACATAACACATGACAACATTTAACACATTTAACTCATTCTACATAACTAGATTTTCCAGTAGTGAGTGCTATTAGTAGGTAGGAACATTATATACGAGCATAGGTAGAAACATTAGGTACAAGTAGTAGGTAGGAGCATTAGACAGGAACATTAAGTAGTAAGTTGGAATTTCAGGCAGAAACATTAGGTAGTAGTCGGTAGGAACATTAGGTTGGAACCTCAGGAAACACTGCACTAGAGTTGCCCTTTGACATTGGCCTATTAAGGGTGAGGCACTAAAGATTAGGAAGCAGTTATGGAGACTTAAGCTGAGGCCACCCCCTTGAGGGAGTTCCTGAAGGGAACGGGCATCAGAGATATAGATGGATAGATATTACAAGAATCAATCACATATTTGCCATACTGACTACTGTACACATCATTTCATCATAAAAAAACATGAAATGTAGACTCTACAATTTTGTTCTAATTTTCTCCACAGTTTCCAGCACTGTGCCTTCATTAAAAACAGTAATATTCTATAATCCATATACAAACCAGATCTCACAATTCCTCAAAGAATGCAACTCTGGTCCTTGTGGTACCAGAGCGAGTGCGGCGAAGGGTGGAGTATTTTGTCTCTCCTGACCGTAGCTGCTCGTGATATACAGCATCCAGAACAGTCTGATTTTCTTCCACTTTCAACACCTGAAACAAAGAAAAAATCTATAAACATGCAAGTAAAAGAAAAACACTATATAAATCTCTGAGCAGCTGTGCTTGCATCTATTACCCTAATACCATTTTGTAACATAAATTACTGTAGACTGGTCATCATAACCAACACACACAATCAACCATTATTAGTTCATGATGAGCTATTAATACAAAGATCAGTCATGTTGTATAAGTGTATCACTAGATCACAGCACCTAACTTGAGGTCACTCCATATAACTGGTACTAGTTTGAACATTGGCAGATCATAGGAACTATGGTATTGGCAGAACAGTAGTAGATGCAGTTAACTTCCTCTTTCTAGGCTTAAGAGTAAACAGATTAAATTCAAATTTAATCCAACAGTCTCAAACTCTTGTAGTACATCCCTGTGCTGAATCTTGTCTCCTACAGTAGGGTTGAGGGTCAAGTCAATTGGGAGGTAAGTCTGAATGGAGAAAAACTGGAGGAAGTGAAGTGTTTTAGATATCTGGGAGTGGATTTGGCAGCAGATGGAACCATGGAAGCGGAAGTGAATCATAGGGTGGGGGAGGGGGCGAAAATTCTGGGAGCCTTGAAGAATGTGTGGAAGTCGAGAACATTATCTCGGAAAGCAAAAATGGGTATGTTTGAAGGAATCATGGTTCCAACAATGTTATATGGTTGAGGCATGGGCTATGGATAGAGTTGTGCGGAGGAGGGTGGATGTGCTGGAAATGAGATGTTTGAGGACAACATGTGGTGTGAGGTGGTTTGATCAAGTAAGTAATAATAGGGTAAGAGAGATGTGAGGTAATAAAAAGAGTGTGGTTGAGAGAGCAGAAGAGGGTGTTCTGAAATGGTTTGGTCACATGGAGAGAATGAGTGAGGAAAGATTGACCAAGAGGATATATGTGTCAGAGGTGGAGGGAACGAGGAGAAGTGGGAGACCAAATTGGAGGTGGAAAGATGGAGTGAAAAAGATTTTGAGTGATCGGGGCCTGAACATGCAGGAGGGTGAAAGGCGTGCATGGAATAGTGAACTGGAACGATGTGGTATACTGGGGTTGACGTGCTGTCAATGGATTGAACCAGGGTATGTGAAGCATCTGGGGTAAACCATGGAAAGTTGTGTGGGGCCTGGATGTGGAAAGGGAGCTGTGGTTTCAGTGCATTATTACACAACAGCTAGAGACTGAGTGTGAACGAATGTGGCCTTTGTTGTCTTTTCCTAGTGCTACCTTGCACACATGAGGGGGGAGGGGGTTGTTATTTCATGTGTGGCAAGGTGGTGATGGGAATGAATAAAGGCAGACAGTATGAATTATGTACACGTGTATATATGTATATGTCTGTGCGTGTATATATATGTATACGTTGAGATGTATAGGTATGTATATTTGCGTGTGTGGACGTGTATGTATATACATGTGTATGTGGGTGGGTTGGGCCATTCTTTCGTCTGTTTCCTTGCGCTACCTCGCTAATGCGGGAGACAGCGACAAAGCAAAATACTAATAAATAAATAACATAAAAGAGGGGGAGAGATGTGGTGAGAAATCATGCATGTATGCATATTTATGTAATTACATATTCGCAAGTGCGGGAGACAGCGAAAAGAAGAAAAAAAAAAAATGTATATTTTGAAATGTTTAGGTATGTATAAGTGCGTGTGTGGATGTTTACGTACATACATGTGTATGTGGATGGGTTTGGCCTTTCTTCGTCTGTTTCCTTGTGCTACCTCGCTAATGCGGGAGACTGCGACAAAGTATGATATAATATAATATATATATTTGTGCAGTATGGGCAGGGAGTACACATGTTGCTTGTCATCTCTAGAACATTCTTTACTCCCAAACAACCATGTCCTCAGTCGTCTTTCTTCATTCGTTCAGTACTTTTATAAAATAAAAGTACTTCTTTATATCTATCATAAAAGGTTAAAGTTCTACATTCATTGGGTTTAGTTAAATGTTTTAACATGTTTATCTGTCTCCATTTCTTTGATTTATATATTTATTAACCATTCTGTCGCTTCAAAGGAATTTCCTCATATCTTTCCCGCCTACTCATTGCTTAGTTTCTTATGGAGCCATTTGTAGTTAAATTTCCTTTATCTTTCTAGTTTTATACTTGCACACTTTTTCCTGCCTTAGAAAGGTAGTGTCAGGAATAGGTAACTAAATCTTAAGAGGAAATTTCCTCCTGCTTTTATGACAAGATGATACAGGAGGGAAGAACTTCCAACTCCGTACTCCCACCCATCTTAGTTGACTTCTATAAAGTGCATGAGATATGTAGACAACCTTCTTTCCCCCCTATCCCTAGAAATAAATATTAACATTTTACATTAAAAAGCTGATCAATATCCATCTTCTTAAATCAACTCAAAATCTTTAGAGTTGTAATTCTGTCAACCCCCTTTTCCAATGTTAGCATACGTGCACATGCATGTCAGTACAGGGTAACTTAGGAAGGGAAAAGTGAGGCAAAAAGTAATGGTAATGTAACACTATATACACCAAAACAGTTTACTCTTAAGTTTCCTTTCAAGAGTTATAAATCTAAGTGGTTATCATCCAGTGGGCCTCGATGATCACAGATATAATTAGCCACCATAAAAGTAAAATACTTTAATTCAAGCACAGTATTATAACTCCCTCAAATTACACAATTCTTACTTCAATTTCTGATTTCAGATGCCGTAGTTGTTGCTGCAAATGTCTTGATCTCTCCAGATATTCCCCTCTTTCTTTTTCAATTTCCAGGCTCAACTGCTCCACATCTGTGTCATTTAACAAATCCAAAGATGTCAACTCTGGTCCAACGTAGGCTGAGCTCAGTGCATCCGTGCTGCCACCTAATGTCAAGTCAGGCAAATCTCCAGTTGATCCTATGGCTACATCATTGCTACTGCCTACAGTCAAACTGTGAAAAAAGAATTACAATATCTATCAGAACAAACAGTCATCTGTGAAAAAATTTTCATCAAAGTTTCTGTTCTTTTAGGTACTTGAAAATTATGGGGAAAATTTTAACCCTTCATCGGGTAAGACCATTCACCATTTAAAACATTAAAACAATGTGAATTGAGTATCCCTTTTGGGATACCTGCCAGGTAAAGGCTTAAGTCTGCAAGTGTGGGATGACATGCAGGGAGAGATGGTCCTACCTATCTTCTCAGGTTCACTGATATGAATTATGTCATGTGAAATTTGCTGAGAGCAAGCAATGATGCCTCTGGAGGCTTTTAAGAAGCCTCTAGTCTTATTACATGAGAAACAGTGAAGTTATATGACCAGTCCTTTTAAGCATGCCTCATACAAACTTCTATACTGGTCACTCTGACATGAGAGTGCAGCTTTGTGTTTAGGAAGCACTAGGTACATTGATGATCCTAACACTACAATGTGTGAATTATAATGCGTTTATTCTCCCATCTCTCCAAGATAGGGTATATGATGTTATGTACCTAGGACTGCAATGAATCTGATGGAATGTGGCTACATAAACAAAGTGGATATAATAATGTCCTTCATTTGTTTGTAAATTTCTAATCTTTTTTATGTTAGCTCAGATGGCATGGGCAGCTAAGCCCTATAAACAACCTAGCCTGAGCCAAGTACCCATTTTATCAACCAACCCCTAGGGGTGGACGAACAGCAAGGTTGACTGTGGACCGACTGATGTAACCAGGATTCGAACCTGTGTGCTTGACCTTGGGTGGCCTGTGAATGCATCATGGTTAGGAATGCTAATTGCTACAACATGGTGAAGAATAATTATCTTCAAGGTCTTCCAATACTTTAGTGTAGAAAGATCTCATCTAATTATTTTATATACTACCTGTGGGAGAGTGATGAAGCTGGCAGGTGAGGAGTTGAAGAGTTTAAGAGAGATGTACTAAGAAGTGGTGCATTTAAGATTGTTGAGTTGGCAGCTGAGTGACTTATGGAAGAATTATAATTCTGTACAAAGCTGGTCAGCTTTTCCTTGGCTTGCTTCTCTGCAATTCGAGCTCGAATGAGTTCTTGCTGAAGTCGGTCAGCCTCTGTAGCTCGTCTTTCTCCCTCCTCAACCAATTTTGACACAAGTAATTCTGCTTCCCGTACCTGAGTTTTGTTAAAGTAAACAAAAATATGTATATGGACATGAATGATAGATATAACAAAGTGTAATCCAGTTAAAAATGATGCAAAACAGACTAGTAACATTGGATACAGTTAAAAAATCTCATCCAAATAACATGCACACAGGCATACAAAGACCAATGTATATATGTGTATATAAGTGCATTTGTGCAAAAATGCACATACAATTGCACTTAGCCTTGTTTCAGCTCCCAATTAAGGATTTCACACAATGAGAACCGTGGATGATATCCTTTCCAACATTACTAATGTCTAGCCATCCTCAGAGATTTTGAGGAATCCCATGTTGTTGCCTTTGATACTACAAATGTTTTTGAATAGGATCTGGCATAAGGATTCAATTACCAGGCTTGACTCTTTCAGCTTTCCTCCCTGATGATACTAGCTAGAGTAAGCAGAGGTTTGGGATCGGAGGATAAAAAAGATGTGAAAATACTAAGACAATCTACAAATGGGGTGAGTGAATCTGGCAGATTTTAAGACAAAATGATTTGAGCAAATAAATATTAGAACAGCACATTAATGACTGCATAAAGGCCAACTGGAAAAGTGTGAGAAAATGAAACAAAAATAAAAGTTCTAAGGGTCATAATCAGATACTAGAATTCAAACAGCAAATAATATGATAAGATAGCACTACTGAGCTAAGTATCAAAATAAGTGGCATGTAAATGAAAACTTTTATTAAAGAGACAAAAAACTTACTGTAAATTATTTGTGCATAGGTAAGAAGCAAAACTAAACACTACCTTGTCATATCAAAATTTTAAAGAAACAAGTTGCAGAGAATTCAGAAGCACTTCCCAAGCAAAATCAAGGAAATGGAACATCCGAACTACCATGAGAGGTTAAAACAATTGAAACCACCAAATATATATAGTTGAGAAACACATAAAGAAGAGAAATATACATGATAACCTGTGAAGGCGTCAAGCTAAAAAATAAAAGATAATATTTTCAACTTAAAAGGCTCTCACCAAGAAATAAGCAGTGGTAATAAGTCTGCAACAGAACCATGCAGTATAACAAAAACTATCACACAAAAATTTATGAAGCCCCTGAGAGAAGGCTTAAAAGACAATTCAATATACTGATAATAGAAATAAGAATTATACCTAGCATAACTACAGAAATTTTTAAAACAATATATGGATGAAGTAAATCCCAGACGAACCCAGATTCGTTGAGTAAAAAGTGAGTGCAGCAACAGAGAGAAATAGTGTTATTCATAAAGCAAGACATGAGTGCTATGCACTAGCCCTATCATTTGCAAAAATCTTGTCATAGATATTAATGGGTAAGTACGAACACTATGCTTTCTTTATCAAAGCTATCCTTCTGGCAAGTACATTTTCATAATTGCTGATGGATCAACCTCTCTTTTGCCAATATTTTCACATGATAAATGTGATATAGAAGGGGTGAATCAAATAATTCCTGAGGGTGTCGTTTATAGTCCTTCATTTCCAGCAAAGATGAATAAAGCTTGTAAAAGTGTTTCATGCTTCAATATGCACTTTTCATAAAAAAACAATATATAAATTAAGCTTAAATTAGTACCTTTTTTCTTAAGCATTTAATATCACAATTATCATCAAATTATTCTCCATACATACAAAATTTACTCTGTCAGAGTACTATTATTCTTTTCACATATCCTTATTTCTTAGTAAAGGCCAGCCATGATCATTTTTGTTAAAATCAATAATGCACAAATTTTTGATGAATATATTGTACATTAGTTTTGAATTACTAACAGCTAGAAGTGTCTTACTATCAGATTAAAATTTTCCACCTAGCTCTGATCCCTGTAAAAGATGAAATCATAAAAAACTTTCATCCAGTAATCTTTTAATCGCATTACAAATCCAATTAATAGCAAAGAGTATTATGAAAGAGAAAACACATTATCAACCTTGTGTTCCATGATCATTTTTTCCTCTTGAGTCTTGGCAGAAATGAGGTGTGCACGCTGGCACTCCTGCTCAGCCTCTGAAGCTTTCTGTGTCAACAACATCGTCTCCTCTTCAGCAATGCGGGATTTCTCTACAAGCAATTCTGCTGTTTCCTCAGATCTAGAACATAGTTATTTTGAAAATATGCAAAATGTGTAAGAAGTAAGTTCAACTGCAAACAAATAGATATTAGGTTATAGACTGGCTGCAATCTACTCTCTCTTTATTCAAGTAGGGTACCTAAACTGAACACATTACTCAAGGAGGGGATGCATCAATGAACTGTACACTGAAGATTAGTTTCTTACTCTTGATTCAACCATCTTGCCTATGAAACCCATAATTTTGTTCACCTTTTTCACTAAGTAAACACACTACTTACATGGCATTAGGTCGCCAAAGATTAATAATATACCTAGGTCCTTTTTCTCATTTACATTTCGTAATGTCAAAACTCATACTGTAGTTTGTCTCTCTTGCTTTTACTGCCAGAGTGAAACTTTGCACTGACAGATATCAAAATTCATTTGCCAACTAGTAGCCCAGTCTATCAGTCTATCTATGTCAGATTAAAGCTGTAGAGGTTCAATTTCTGTCAAAGTATATATTCACCCTGTGAATCCATTGGCATGGGATTGGCTCTGGAACATGAGATGTCTTAAATGGTAAATATGGATGAAGAAAATAATATCAGACCTTTCCCATGATTTTACTGATTTTACTTTTTAAAACTTAAGCTGCCATATTCTGCAAGTATAGGAACAACTGACTGGTAATGACTAAAATTTCTTTATGTTTCTTTTGCTGTTTTATGTACACTTAGGCGTTTTTTTTAATCAAAAGTACTTTTCATGTCTTAGCAAGGTACCATCACATCAGAACAACAGCCTCACTCACACACTTCAGTCTTCTAGATGTCATGTATAATGTACCAAAAACTGAACACTACCATCCACAGTTAAGCCCCACAAACTATTCCACAGCTTACAACCACCTCATGTGCCTTGGTTTACTTGATATTGATGTCTAATTTGATTTATAAGTTTTTCTCGTTTTTCCACACAAATTTAAGCTATTCACTTTCTCATGGTGGTTACTGATCTTTACGAGTTTCTTTTGTGTTACTTTCTTAGACAACGAATAGTTCCTTATTTAACTGTTTCACCAGTTCTTGAAAATGATCCGTTAAGACTCTGGCACATATGTCCTCCCTACCATTCTGAATGTCTTATCAAACCTTTTCCAAGCTATAGTCATGATGTTTTCATGTCATCTCAGATTATACTGTCAAAAGCACAAGAAAGTTCATTAGAATTTAAATTTCTAAAATCCATTCTTTTTCATGACTTGTGTGGACCAACATTACAAGCAATACTGAAAGCAGGGAGGACATTTTTGCATATGCATCATGCTGTTTTCCATCTTGGATTTTTTAACAGGTTGTCAGTGTTACTCCATTGCTCAACTCTATCTATCTGTCTATATCTCTGATGCCTGTTCCCTCTGGGTAATCACTTAAAAGGGTGGTCAGGGCAAAAGTCTCCATAACTGGTGAACTCTTCTGTTTCTCCACCTCCAGTGCCTCACTCTTAACAGGCTACTGGCAGAGGGCAACTATGCCATAAATCCCTATAGTCTAAAACCCTATCCAGAATAACAGAACCCTGTTCTGAGGAAGGAAGCATAGTTATCTACCAACCCACTAAGCTTAAACAATACAAATTCAAATTCTCCCTTAAACCTTTGAAAATATACATCTGACTCTCTATATACTTCTTTTGCTATCAAAGTACATAAGGCATTGCAAAACATAAACTTCATATTTCTAAATCAAAATACTTAAAATCCTCACCTTCGTAGAGCATCGTTGGCTGCTCTCATTTCCTCTTGATACTGAAGTAAACGTTGTTCTAGCTCTGCCTTCTGTCTTTCTACTTCTTCTCTCAACTGTTTCTCTCGAGCTAATTTGTCTTTTTCAACCTGAAAGGTAAAATCATGGCTGCAACACAAAAATTATGACTACATTTTTTCATTAGGTATGCCAGGCCTTACTGTTGAATTGCAGTTGTATATGATGGTACAGTATTATCTATATTACTACGATTACACAATCAAACTGAATATCGTATATCAGTCTTCTGTCTTAGAGTTCATTTAAAAAGAATTTTTTTTAAACTTTAAAAATATCAACCTGTCTACGGAGTTTCTCTTCCCTGGCAGCAGCTTTCATTTGTTGGACCTCTATCGTATCTGGCTTTCTTCTCCTTTTGAACAGATCATGGTTTCCTATACTAAGATCAAGAATGAGCTTGTTCATACGGCTATTTTTGGAGTAAAATACAAAATTGGGAGCAGTCTTGTCAGTAGGACGGATGGTGAATTTCTTGTCATCAACACTAATATTACGTATTTCAGACCATGGAAAGCTAATCTTTGGTTCCAACTTGTTTTCACTTTCATAAACATTGAGCCCAAGTGCAGTTACACCTGCAAATGCAAGTGCTGTTCTATGAATAATATCCTAAGAATTAGTGTCAGAAACAATGTGTCATATTTTCAGTATGAGCAAGATTCTTAATCCATCCTTATATTTGTACACTGCCTAGTATAGGAGTTTTCAGAAAATCAGACCAAACAGGAAAATTCAGTCATTATAGCATTTAGCAGCATAATGAATAACTTTGTAGATAGCTTTTTCATGAACACATATGTTCATTCAACTTCTAATACATTCATTTGCATTTGACAGAAAATAAACAATAACTTCAGTTCTGATGTTATGAACACTGAACAGTATTGCATGCTTACTTACCTAGCCACAGCTCCGTTTGCTTCTTATTAGTAATATTAAAATAGTTGACCCCATACATGCCCAAATCTTGTGCAATCTTCAGGTACTCCATTTCAGCTTCATCTCTCGTCATCCCTTGATGGTCAGCATACCAGATTCTGATGCGCTCCTCCCACATCTCAGGTGTCATCTGATATTGACTGAAATATTCTTAGTAAGTAATTTGCCCGGGAAAAAATCCTACTACATGCACTTAATCCATACAATGACAATAGGAGAAAGGACAAAAATGTGTGAGCAGGTATGCTTACCTGATGCAACAAAAGGGTTAAAATATTGCCAAATTCACCCCCCCCCCTCTCCTTCAATATACATGCATTACTATTGAACTACTGATTCAATTTGAGATCTGGCAAATATCTACTTCCTGAGTGATGTAAACTTCTGTTTACTCCAGAACCATGCAAACATTCAGTTTATGTTTACCATCCACCCACCCTGAGGAACACCTAACCTTCTCAATCTAGTCTGAACTAAATGTTGAACACAAACAAAAGACTTTGAATTAAAAATTTTTATCCACACAATCTTTAGTAGCGTGAATGATTTGTTTCATAAAGAATTATTCATAACTCTTAATTTTCCTTTTGTAAAATATGAGAACAACAAGCAAGATTGTCACACACTGTACAATATTGTAATGTTCACAAATCTTAAAGATGACCATTATATTATTTACAAATTGCTATCTTATCAACTTGTTTCTAAATTTTCTATTTCCATTGAGGAATACGAATCAACACTAGTCCCTCATGATCTGACCTGTGTCTAACACTAAGGGAGCCATCTGAATCATACAAATTTCAGCTTTCAATTATCAGTAACATCATCATTCACATCCTTACTGTGGTAACAAGAACGTCCATCACTTTATCTCACCCAAATAACTTGATATTGTTGATCACTGATGTCGGTATGGAATATCAATGAGAAGCCTAGAAAATTAACCATAACTATTCAAGCCCTTTAACCTCAGGATCATTTAGCATATTCTTCCATTTTGCATAAACATTCAACTTTAAGAAAAAAGATCAAAAACTCTTCATAACTGTGATTTTTCAGTGTTCCATACCATGTATAAACATGCCAAAATTTGCCAACCTTAGGTTTACTTTTATGAGATGGAAACTAGCACACTCTATAATCAGTGAAATTACATGCATTCACGTTAGGAACAGGCTGATGAAAACATTATGTATAAATATAAATAAAACCATAAGAGCTCTTTTTATTCAGCATAAAAGACAAAGCTACTCATGGAAAATAATGTCACAAGAATTCTGGCATTACTAAATATTTATGACAGGAATAAAACTTTCCTACTTGAGTCTCTCAGAAATTTTCAAAAATTTAAACATTTCCTCAGCTCCTCAAAATACTGTAAGTAATTATTACTATGAAACATGATGCTGCCTGGCTATGTGGCTTGAAAGAGTAAAAATCATGCTAAACTAACCAAATCACAAGAATAACAGTTTTGTTCACTTACCCATGTCCCCTGAATGATACAATGCAAGAAGAACAGCAAGCAGAAAATACACATGAATAATTACATGCAATAATCTACCATGGTGCACACACAAAAGGAAAATGGCCATCAGAATAAACTGCTAATAGGAAAGTCGTACGCTTACCTAATAACACGCTGAGGTAGAAGCTCCTCCATGGACAGTGTACCAGTTTGGTATGTGGCAGGATCGTAATCACCAAATTTCGCTTGGACTGCATATGATGCTAGTAATACTGACATCTCAGGTGGACAGTAAATATCCATATTCAAAATTGACTGTTTAACCTTTGGAAAACCATAAAAACAACTACCTTAGACATTGAATCCAGCAAAAAATTGTACAATTACATTCACAAATAAGACTTAACATATCTCCTGTAATTTACAATTATCTACACATTCTGTGACAATGTACCTTTAAGTAGTAAATTTACTGGCCTTGACTGCCAATGAAAGCTATGGAAGGAATGTTTGTTTTTCAAAAATAGTTCCTTCCTTCATCCATTGCAGTCCACTTTATGATTTAGAAAGGATTCATTAATCTCACATCCATTATTTGAACACTGGAATTTAGACTGGAGATCTTTTGAGTGTTCTAAGGTATACAGCTGATGAATATTATATGATCCAACTATTCAGATTAAAGATGTACTGGACTACTTAAGACATGACCTGAAAGCAAGCCAGACATACAAATACCCCATAAAAAATCTGTAATGATATTGTCAAAGCTTAAATGAAACTCTGTGAGCAGTTTAGAGTATCCAACAAAACTATAATTTTCACCTGTAAAAAGAAAAGGTGTTGTGTGACCTCTTGAACAAGTTCCTCACTAACATCCTCAGGATAAAACTTGGCCAAGAGTACAAATGGAACTGGAGAGCGACGAGGTATGTCTTGGTCTTGTACCTAATTACAAAATATATCTATTATAAAGGAAATACATTCAAGCAAATATAGCACAAAAGTATGAAATGTAACATTACAAAAAATATATAACTGTCTAACTAACCATGGTGTTTAACAACAATACCAATGCAAAGACTATCTGCAGAAAACTCATTTTCCATATTTCTGAACCTGATAATATTTTTTCATAAACTGATTTGCCTTAAGTGTGAGGGCAAGTACCCAGAAATACAATTCTTTTATAATAACAGGTTTCATTACAGGGGGTGCATAACCTTTTCCTACTGGACACCTCTCAATAACGAAAGTCAGCTTGGCAAACATTTTTCTAAGATTTTTTTTTTTCCTTGGAAGTGATCCTTTAGGAAAAAATCCCACTTCAGAAAATATATTGGTTTACATTCATCTTTTTCATGTAAATACATGTCAATGAGTTACATTCATGGAAAGAGGAAACATAAACTCTTTATGAACTATAAATATTTATTCTTTTAAAGAGAAAACCTCTCAAACCATAAAACCCAATTTTTCAAATGGCCCAGACAAAAAACATTTTGGGGGGGGGGGGATGATATTACTGGCAGTCCAAAAATAATACTTTTGACTTTCCAGGGTGCTACCTTAAAAAATACAAGAACATAAATGTGCTATGATATCTTTTACATGACAAAGTTTTTTTTTCATATTAGTGTCCTTTCACCAACCTTCTTTTCCATCTTGAGCCATGCAAAGTCACCTCTTGAGTCTTCATACTGAAGGCCAAAATACCATGTTTCTCTAAGGCCAATGGTGCGTCCAACCAAATCAAACAGATCCCGACCTGTTGCTCGCCATGGTAAATTAAACTCAAGTTCAGCATCAAGAGTAACTATCTTAACAGGGAAGGATTTGGCACTTTTCCCCCGGAATAGATTCCTCAGGGGCATTGTGAAACCTGCAGAGACAGAGCAAGAATGATCAGTGCATCAGCATTTCAGGTCTCTTATGCTTCAGAAATAAAGAGAAATTCTACAGTGTTTCTCTGCAATTTTAAGAACTGTAAAGAGAGTGAACATCAATGTGGCAGAGTAGTTCTCTAGTTCTCATATCTGTTTTGAAAACAATGAGTAATGAAGTCATCATGGGGCCACATAGGTTGTAAAAAATCTTATCATCAGGGATTCTTATTACTGTAAACTAAATGAGGATTAGTATGGTAGGATGGGCAAAAAGAGAACAATTAAGTGGAAAAGACCCTGGGGTTATCAGAGAAACTTTTCTTTGGTGTAGAAGATGTACAATGTAAATAGAAATGAAAGAAATAAGTGAAACTGAGTATGCATGACAAAAGAGTGGACAGAAGCTGTAACAATATCATGTAAAAAGCAAAATAAATGTATATGGCATTTGGCTATATGGCTGCAAAACAGTTTCTTCTCTGCCTTCCATAAATGTCAGTTTGCTATATAATGATCTAAGACTCTATGACCAAAACATATAATATGATCTAAATATGAGAACAGCCCTTTAAATACTTTCACATCATTCATGCATATGGTTCTACGGGTTTCATGAAGTGGTGTATTTTTACCAAGGTTCATTCTGTTTAAGACTGGACTGTGATGAAAATGAATACAGTGTTTTGGGGAGAAGGGCAGATCTGCTGTATGACACTGGTGGGAGTTTGGAAGGTGAGTCAGTTATTGTTTGCTGTTGGCATGGCACTGTTGGCAGATTCAGTTGAGAAACTTCAGAAGCTGCTGTGTGAGTTTGGGAGTGTGTGTGTGAAAAGAGGAACTTGAGTATAATTATATGTGAAAAAAGCAAGGTCATTAGGATTATCACTGGGGAGAGACAAGTGAGTTAGGGTGCAAATTTGAATGAAAAAACTTGCAGGAATCACAGTGATTGAGATACTTTGGAGTGGACATGGCAGCAAATGGAACCATTAATGCTAAAGCAAGAGATATGATAGGTGAGGTTGCAAAGGTCCAGGGAGAACTGAAGAATGTGTGGAAAGAATGGTCATAATTTGAGCATCTTTGATGGTATATTAATTCTGACTATGTTTTGGGTTAAAACAGTGAAATCAATCAACTTAGTAAAGTTCCAAATTAGGACACCCACATATTACTTATGAACTTGGAAGAACTGCATAGCATTGGACCCCTTACACTTAATAACAGAGGTGATTTAGATATGGGAAGCATGACTATGAACAGCATTTCCTTACCTTACAGTACAAAATGCTTTGGAGAAGAGGTTTTCAAACTTTTTAAAATTCACAGAACTCTGTCTCTCATGAAATACACAACTGCTAGAATCCACAGAAACCACTTTGAAAACCTGATTTTAAGCATTATCTGTTAATCCTATAATCATAAATGTGAAAGTGAGGATGGTTATGATGATCAGGAAAAATGTGAGTAAAACTGAGACATTTCTAAATGTCAAAGGAACTCATGAAAACCTTACCAAACTTCTAGCAATCAAAATATGCCCTCTTTTAATGTTATTTGAGAAACATGATGATGTTCTAGTGCCTGTCTTCACTCACTAGGATGTTTGTTCTATGCTGTGTCCAATGAGTGAGTTTATTTCCTCCCATTGCATGCAAATGAGGTAGTTGATGGAAGATAACCAGAGAGTTTCAGGAGTACACAATGAAAGTCGCAACTGGTCCCTAGGTCAGGTTTCTCGTTGGCTTTCACTTACTTTTACCCCACACTTTCATTAATCATCATTGCTGTTCCTATCTGTCCTTTGCTAGATAAAAACAATGCTCAAATTCACTTCTAATAAGTATACACTGTCCATCAACATGCATTTTTTCCAAATCCATAAGGTATTTTAGCGGTGTTCCTGAACTGGAGCTTTTCTTCAACCTTGGCTAACCTCCAACTAATGGGCTTTAGCTCCAGTCCCCTAACCCTAGCCTACCAAGATTGATTCTCTGTTAATGAGGCTCCTATCTCTTTAAAAAAAAAAATAGTCAAAGGGCCAACACTGAACAGTTGCTTGGAAAATAAATGTTTACAAATATGATACTATCAAACACACACAAAAACAAAGGTATATGAAAATAGGAATAATATATATATATATATATATATATATATATATATATATATATATATATATATATATATATATATATGCCTTTTTCATGTAAATGGCTTAATATGAGGCTGGAGAAAACATTAACTGGCTGCTGTTCCTTTTACACTAAAACATCATCACTATATACTGAGACATGAACAAATCGAATAAATGACTTTTGAAACTTTCCAACAATCAAACTTTACTCAACCGAACTTAGGAGACATAAAATATACTTTCAGAATCCAAAATAAGTTCCATTTATCCTATAGCCATATCTCTTAGAATTCTATATTACTTATATCGAACCACTGTCCGAATGACGTTCTCTCCCTTACTAAAGAGTGTTAATCTATTATTCCATCAACCTGAAAACGGTTTCAGTCTCTGCCTTGTCTGGTTGCCGCGGTCAAACACCCACACACCCCCAAAAAAACAAAACAAAAAAAGTATCTCACCCTTCAACAAATTATGTCTGGTAAACTTCAAACTAACGAATATATGTAATATATGTATTCTAACACGATATATAGTACATGCTGACCTGTAAATGACAGCTCAGCTCATTACGGACACCACCCGCTCGCCTTTAGTTTGTTTACTAAAAGTTCTGTAACAGGGCGCCGACATTCCCTGGAAATTGAGGTTGCTTTTTTACTAATAAGCAACAGGTTGAAAACTACTCAATTGAAGTTACTTACTTTCCACTGTTGGATGAATTAGAATTATGGTGTAATATCAATATATAGCGTTTATGTTGTTTCATCTTGTGATTCAAAATGATGATATAGTTATTCTTAACTGTGGTAAATTGAAATCCATTCAAATGTGATAATAAGGCATCCATTTTAGTTTGTCATATTGTAAATAATTCTGAATATAATATCGGGAATAGCATCATTTATGTTTACCGCCAGTATATCAAATTCTGACCCTTGGATAAAAAGTCTATATTGTACTACGAAAAATTTCAGATTGAAGTAACTAAAATTGTTTATCTATATACCATTGAGCTCAATTTTACTATTACTAATACATAAATTGTGAAGGGTTACATGAAATAAAGTCTACAAGAAGGAGTTCATGTAAATGTATTTTCACAGAAGTATTCCCCAAAAGTTTTCAACACATGTAGTACCATATCCATGAGAAAGAGGATGGCGGGAGGAGTTAAGTATTTCCCCTCTTATTGTCTTTCTGAACTTTTTCTCCCCTCCACTTGGTCACAGTCCGATTCTTCCACCGTTTCTTGTCAAGTTGGCATCATCGTGTCTACTGTTTGGGATGAGATAAACCATTGCGCCATCAATAATTTCAATACCTTGAAGATTTGTTACAGGATTCAACCTGTCTCGGCCAACATTCTATAAAATGGCCATAAATTGTCGGTTTCAGGAAGTAGAGTGAGAGCGAGCTGTGATGCCAAGTTTTAAACTTATGCTGGTAAATATCTCGGGGGCCTGGTAAATATACAAATAGATAAACTGAATAAGAGAAATTGAGAAATTGGTAATAAAAATTGACCAGAATTCTCGGTTGGAAAGGCTTTCCTAGGATTGTGTGTTTGTATGTTCTAATTATTTACGTGTTACGGTGGAGGTTTGTATTCGTGTTGTTCCGTCGCTTCACTTCTTTTCCCTCCTATGTGTATCATGGACACACACCCTAAACCATACAGGATTATTTTACTCTATTTTCATAGTGTGGGCGGCGACATGAGTCAAACTGCTGCTGTGTTTATCACCTCAAGGATCTGACCTGACACTTGACCTTCCGTGCCAGCTTGCCTGACCCCACACACACACAGTCCCGTAAACACAGGTTAAGAACGTGAACTCTCATTAAACGAACTGAGTGATATTCTGAAACTTTATTTCGTACCGGTCTCTATGCCGTTGGCCTGGGAGTCATATCTGGAACGCATCTGTTCACCTTGGTACGCCTTCCATTACGCTACTCTGGCGTAACACGGCCCAAGAAAAATGCCTCCCGGACGATAAGGTAAGAAGTAATGGCATTCCCAAACAATAGAGTTCACCAGGATGCGAGACCAAACAACGAGAGAATTGCTGTAGGGTGGGTGAAAGACACTTGTAAATACTGTAGAAAACCCAGTTAGGTTGGGTAGGTTTAGGATGTGATGCTTGTACACAGGAAGCCTGGCGTCGCATCATGTGACGGCGATCGCGGAACAAAATCATGAATATATACCGAGAGGCAGACATAATTGCATATTTCATTTGTCGATTGAATTTGCTACAGTGTTCTTTGGTGTATTGCATCAAGAAAACATGAATCTTAGATTTTGGTGAGTTTTGTTATTAAAGCAGGCTCGGTAATCAGTGAACTTACAATTGTATTGTAAACTGTTATATTAGTAATGTACTTGTTCATCAGTTTGTTGAAAATGTAAAAATATAGAATATCAATACTAGAACCTGATAATTGATAACAGCAAAGTTAGGTGTTCAATACTTTTCATATCCTTGGTTATCAAATAATCGTAATCAAACACTGTAACTGCCCCTGAATTACGGTGTTGTTCTTGGTTATCATATGTTCTGAGAGAAGGAAAATAATTACTATCTTTGAACAAGGCTTATAGTTTCGGTTATCAATTACAATTCTGAGAGGAAGAAATACGATGATTATCTTTTGGACTACGATGTTTATTTAGGTTATCAGGCACTCTTCCGAGACAAGGAAAAATGATAGTCATCTCTGAATTAGGATGTTAGGTTATCAGGTATTCTTACAAGGAGTCATACCTGAATGAGGCTGTTAGGTCTGGTTATCAGGTACTCCTCTTTAACGAGGAAACAGTATAACTATCTGTGAAGTAGGTCATTATGTTAGATCGTCATGTTGTACCCTGGGCTCCTGTTAGGTTATCAAGAACATTTCTAAAGGAACTTGATAAAATCTAGACTGTTATGTTAGGTTAAGTACTACTTTGACGTCAGGACTCATGGTTGTGAGTAGGACTTATTCCTTATGCAGTAAACATTATAAATGCAATTACCCTCTTTCAAGGCTAAGGAAGATTTATTGGATATTGTTAGGGTGCCAGTAAACCTGCTAGTGTAACTGTAAATTTCTTAGACCTAAGTCAGTTACTAGGCCAATGGAAATTGGCATGATGGGAATTTTCTTCCGTACATGTTTAGGTGTAAGCTAGGTTTATGGTTTTGGTTAAGTGAATAAAGGAAAGTTAAGTTAACCTCATGAATATGACGAATTTAACTCCTTGAGATCAACAGAAAGTTGGTTTTTTTATTAGCTGTTCGATAAGGAATTTATATAAGTGATGCAGTATTCTGTTCAGTGCACCCCATGAAAACTATGGAGTGCATGGGAAAGGCAGGCATATATATTTTCCAAGTTGAATCAGACATAATTGGTTAGACCTTGGAGTATAACGGTATGGCATGATCTTTAAGATTCACTTCAAAGGCTAGGCCATTATACCTGAGTTATATCACTGTACTTTGCTAGTTATTGAAATCAAATCGATAAACTGGAATCAATACAAATTCTTGCCCAGTAATCTGATAATGCATGAAAAATGTGTTCATTACGTTACAAATTCTTTCAAAATACTGACACATATAGTTGTCTGTTGGTAGGTTCGAAAAAACTTATTTTACTGTGTGTTATGATATTTTGTATTATGTGATTTTGTGTGGAAATTGTTGTAATCTTTGTCTGGCAACGTTTTGTGGAAGCTTGCAGGAGTCAGTTTATGTTGACTTTTTTGTGAAAGTTCTGTACATTAGACTTTGATTTGGCAACGAAATCCCAAGAGCTGGATGGTTTAATTTTCCCTTATTAACCAGTGTTGACATACATGAACGCGAAGTGTCCTCTACACGCTCAGGTTAATGTATCCTTGATTCAGTAAGAGAAAGTTTCACGATGCAAACCATGAGCACGTCATCAGTTAAAGTCACCTCATAATGTGATGAATGAAGCGACGAGAGAGGGATAGCTATATGAGCGGTACATTGAGCGAACACGAGTGTCTGATTTGTTATCTCCAAGCCGTAATCTTGGTTCTCAAATGGTATGACGAGTTCAAGCCACAGACCTTCCAATATCATCGTGGTCTCCATATTCCCCACTTCCCCCCCCCTTTCCAAAAGAAAAAAAAATATTGGTGTATAGATTTCAATTGCCTTCCTGTCTTTTAGTTAACCCTTGTTTGGTATTTGCTTTTTCTGTACATACCAGTAGTGTTGCACTATAATGGCATCACTAGTTAAAAGACAAAGTATGAAAATTAATCGAAATCACCAAAATAATTTTTTTCGTGCGCAACCCGCAGCTCAGGTGACCTTGGCACGCATGCGCGAAATTTCCATAACATTACCCAGCTTTTGTAGGCTTGTGTGTTTGTGTGTTTACGGATTCTCGTGTCATTCCGGAACTTCAGTGCGTTTTCAGCATCACCACCAAGTTAGTTTATTCACTCTTACGTAGGGGAAACAATACTAACAGTAAATAGTCTTCCTGGTTGTCGTGTTATGTGTTAAAATCATTGTCAGCCATGTTGATGGTAGGTGCTTGAGTGACCGAATTCGGGTTGGTTGGCCCAAGAATTATATGAGTAATTAGAAAGATATTTGTACTGGGTTTAGCCTTAAAATCCCACAACGACACAACGACACTTGCTTGGCATTGAGATCTGAGGAAGTATACGTGGATAAGCCCCCGTAAGCAGTACTGCCGGAGTCAATGATAAACTTTTTTGATTTAACGTTACCATGCTTACATGCGTCGGAGACTTGTTGCTGTTGCTGTTCTTCTTACGACATCGGAATTGAGGGTGGAAACGATTTACTCCTATGGCATTTCCTGTGGGTCATACGTGTAATGGGAAATGCCATAACGCGTCGTGGTACTGGTGTATGTCGTAACTTGAAATGTGGAATGCGACGTCGCATTTTTTTTTTTTTTTTTATTCATCTAATGTAGGTGACGGTAGGGTTATCTTTGGACACTTTTTCTCTGATGCGTGTTTCTTCATAATGCTTGGCTCCGACTGCATCCGCACATGGCGATTGATGTTACGTTATCCTTTTGTTATGCTCTGATTCTAAGAACTGACTCAAGACGATAGCTGTTTGGAAATGCCCGACAGGTTAGTTTCCTTAAAATGAAGTTAGTGCGTTATTAATTACGGATGTGTGAAAGTGACTCTATTTTCATGGAAGTTTACTGAGAGGAATTACGTATTATTACCAGCGTTGAGACGATTTGTTGAAGATTAATCTCGTGAACTAATAAAATATGCATACAATTTACTTGCTAGGATGCGTCATTTCCAAGTTGCAGGGAAGTGATGGGTCGTCTTTCGCCAGATGCTTCTGGTAGTGTTGTACAAGGATACCTAGTAGCAGTACTAGGATGCCGGTTCTCTATCAAGGAATAAAGTTTTGAAATTGAGTGCTCTTGTTGGAAGGAGGGGTTAACCTGGTTGGGTATGGTTAACAGCTGTCAAATTATATGGGTCGCCGGTTCGAGAGGCGCGGTACTTGAAATATACCTGAAATCACAATACATATATGCATAATACACATATATATATATGCATTGTAGATTTCTTGTCATTCAGGAAATGGAAATGAGTTTTCAGAGAAGATTAGTGTAAACTAAAATGTAAAGGTAACAACGTATGCGCTATGTCTGAAGTAGATTTTTTTTCTTTTACATTCCTGAAAGATTTACATGGCTTTCACGATTTATGCGAAGCATCCAGTACTGATTACATGAAACAAGATGTCACATTCGACATTTAACGTAATAGGCATTCGAAATACACATTTGTCTACGTTTTTCAAACTCATCTGGTATTCTTTACAGTACCTTAAGACCAAGAATTTCCTTATTCGTAAAAATCTCCCGGCAGAGTGTAACAGTTTATGTAACTGGTACCAATAAGGTTATACATGATTGTGAAGCAGTGGGTTATTGTTATTAAACCAAGGATGACTTGACAAGTTGCCACTGCCACAGTTTTTATTTACTTATGACACGCCTGTGTCCATGGGGATGCCACATGTCTTTTGCCATACCCAAAATGCTCTTGAACATTCCACAAGTTACAGGGCTTCCAGCTTTTCCCCAGTGACCTGATCATGGACAATTTTTCGAAGCTACGGTCAGCGGAACCCGAAGCTAAGCATCACGGAACTCCAAGGCAACCGCGGTATCGTGTATTGAGCCCATGACCTTTCTCGTGTGTCGATGCTTTTAGAAATGATTGTATGCTTGCTACTGCACGAGCCGAACAGAAACAGAAGTTTATAAACTGTAGTTGTGTTCCAAGATGTCAAGGTTGTGTTATGAGTTGCAGGTCTGGCTGATTTGAAAAAAAAAAAAATGTAGTAGCTGACTATATTCTTGTTATTTTGATTGTCATTATTCTCAGCCAAGAAATATGAACGATACTTTTCATTATATCAGGGTCTTCAAATAATAGCCAGGTACCGCCAGACACTTCATAGGAGAGGTTTGTGATGCCCACATTCATGGACATTACCATAAGCAGATTACTTTCCTAAACTTGCACATATAGATGATTCGGTCGGTCGATAATTGTATAGCAGACGTTGGTTGGTATCATTAAAGATGGCATAGGCAAACAGCAGTTTCTAAATGGTGTGTCATAGGATGATTGGTCAGCGCGAGCTTGAATTCTAGCGACATTTAGCATCACCACATCTCTTAGTGTAAGAGTTGTTTACATTTTCATATTATTAATTTAAGCCTTCCTTCAGGGTTTGTTAGTTGTGTGAATTAGTTTCTCATCGGTTGTAGACCAGTCACCGTTTTGATGGAGTTTAAAGTCCTCTTATTCCAGGACACCTTATTCCGTGCCCTTCCATATCAGGAGACTGTGTGCAGTTTCTGCAACATATTAGTTTCCTTATAGTTTACACTTATTACAAGGTGTTGTAGTTTTATGTCGATTTAAGAAAGCGCTTTGGTTGCAACGAATTTCTAAGCTATACTCTTTAATCTTGATTTTCGTATAATTAATCATTTTAACATCAAGTAGGACAGATTTTTCGTATTATAATGTACAATTGTAAGCTTAGGAGGATATCAGAGTTATTTCAATGAGGTATGTTGACATATGTACCAGTTACCTCTGGTATTACTTTCATTTATGTAGAGATGCTCAAAGAACAGAGCATGCATTGTTCTGTAACTACGTAACAGACAAAGTTATAAGAAAAAAACTCCCTGTAATCAATTAGACATGTAATGACCCAAGTTTCCTGTTGTAGTTTTAAGCTGTCGTTATCATGCGTTACTTATGTGATTTTTGGCCGCATGTTTTGATAGGGTTTAGATTACTAGAACGAGACATTTATTACCTCAAACCCCTTCGAGGGTTGATACCCGTTTATTTGTGTATAACTATCTATCTGTCAGTCTAGCTTCACTTTCTCCGTACATGACTTCCCATTATCTCTGGCAAGCCTCAACATGAAAGTATTGTAACAAAGATGGCCGGCTGCGACTGCGCTGGAGTTGCACTGTTTCACCTTAGTTGCCTCATTTTAATGTAGACACGACTTCCCGTATCTCTTGTAGTTACCCTTCCACAACTGTTTTGACTGACAGAACTACCGTGGGTATTTTTTCATCTCGTGGGGATTACTTCATCCTGGGGCGATGCTTTTTTCTTTTCCACCTGAGATGAGTTTAAATACCCCTGATTCACCGAGGTTAAGATGGGGGCCTGTGCTGTCTCTTGGCATTTCGAGGGGCATTCGCTTTTATCGAGCCCACGACCATCACGTAAATCAGTCCTGTGTGTCTACTGTTGTTTTCACCTTTCCCAGCCACACCACGGTGTAAATCTGATATTCAGTTGATGTGGCGCCGAAAACTCATAGTTTTCTTTTATTCTTTTTGGGCAGACTGAAGAGAACATCTTCGTAATCTATGGCGGAGATTTGTCCCTTAAATGAACGAAATAGGATACGAAATTGGGATTTTTTTGTTTCTCTAGATTTTCATGAGGCAGCCACTAAAGGGGTGCATGTCAGTTGAATTCATCAGTTCGCAGTGTTCAGTGTTCGAATCCGAGGTTTTGTGACGTTTGGAGTTAGTATAGGGTAACCGTCCCAATTTCTGGTAATATACCTCCATCTGTCAGCGTACATCGTATAAATTTTCCGCCTTAACAGAAATTCGGATAGATTCGCCTTCGCGATCCTTGTGCCACACGTGTGTACAACCTACCTGGGTATTATGGTCAGGGCCTTCGACTGAACCTTTAAAGGCTCTCAAGTAAGGCCATTAAAAGGCTATAGAGCTCGGTCATCATACCCATGGGCCGTACCGTCGTGCTCAAGGATTGTACCGTCGCAGCCAGAGAATTTGAACCGCGCGAGCGAGCTACATCGCTGACGCAGCCGCATAAGAGAGAACCGAGTATAATCAATAAGGCTAAATATACCTGTATATTAGCTGTGTAAAAATCTTCAATACATTTATTTCTTTTATGATTATAGCCTTGGCACGATGCGTTGTGCACTTCCACAACGGCAGGTTGTGTGTGGTTAGAATTAATACCTGGAATAAAGGTGCCTTAATGTAGCCCGGATAGCTCAGTCGGTAGAGCGTTAGGCTTTTAACCTAACGGTCCAGGGTTCGAGTCCCTGTTCGGGCGTTACGTTTTTTCCCCGTTGATTTTACCCTGCGTTGTTTACATTTACTTATTTCTGACTGCAGATTTGTACATTTGGAAGATTGGAAGATGCTAATTACATTGAATGCTTTTTTTTATTATTCCATTTCCAATTCAGGAGACGGCTCAGGATATATATATATATATATATATATATATATATATATATATATATATATATATATATAGAGAGAGAGAGAGAGAGAGAGAGAGAGAGAGAGAGATAGATAGATAGATAGATAGATAGATAGATAGACAGAGTGCAGGTAATTCTGGTCTGAAAAGGGAGTAAGAGATGATTAAAATGTTTCGAGTTTGCAAAGACGTAGACCAATTAGGCGTTTATATATTCCAGTACTACATAATGGTATCATATTTATCCCCATTATTGCTTTTATTTATTTCAGAACCATAGAACCCTGATTCGTGATATCACCTGAATCAAGATTAGATTTGATTAATAGTTCAGACATTGTCATGACCCACAATGTTATTTTGAAACAGATTTCCCCACCTTGTTCTAATAAGTGTTCCACATTTCGTACCTAAGTTATTTTGTTGGCTGTTAAAGATAGGCAGATTTGTCATGAACGAAAGAATCTTTCCATTTACAGTTGCCTCAAACGGCTTCCACTTCAGTCGGAAGAATCCTCTGCAGGGGGAGACGAGAAGGGCTTCTGAGCTTGTACGCTGCAACTCCACAGGGAACTGAATCGTACGTATTCATAGATGTAGAGTGACAGGGTAGACGTGATGTAGAGGATAGACTAACCTAGCTGGGTTATATTTCAATATTCAGTGGTAAATAGCTGGCTCTTTGCTGAACTTTGAGGAAAGTGATAACTGAAGAATTCTAGGCACACGCTAATGCTATGTGCTCCTCAGAAATCAGATGAACCCGATCAAATTCTTCAACAGAAATGATGACATTGGTGCGGGAAGTATCTGAGTTAGTCAAGCAGAGTAATTGCTAATTGTGCTCAAAGACTTTAGGGAAATTGATAGATTGGACAAAGGTAAGTTTGCATAGGAGTGAAAAATAAAAAATTCTATGCATTGGGCTTTTAGGTCGAAATTGGGCTTTTGAGTCGAATACCTTGTGAGAGAAGTGCATAAGAATAAATCCGAGGCATTGATAAAGCTTGAATTCCAGGATTTGAAGATTAAGCTTTAAAAGGTTTGGTTAATCAAGTTCGTTACCTGACAAAGCTGTGGGAAGACGGGAAGATAATAAAAGACTAGCTAAGGTGTGGGTTCAGCAGAAAGAAAAGGACACAAGAAGATGAGAGCAAAACTTTTGAGATAAAAGATGGCCAGAAATTACATTATGATGATGAGAGAAGGCAGGAAGAATAGAAAGTACGAAAATATGTTGATATCACCCCAGAATTGTTTTATTCATTCGTAAGGAGCAGACTAGTAGCAAAGGACCAAATTATGAAAGAAATCGGTGGTTAAATTTACCTAGAGGGGGACTAGGCTTCTATGAACATTGGATACAACGTATTAAGAGTAATATTTACTTGCAAGACTTGTATCTATAAAGTGCTACTCGAAGTTGGACGCTACTGTAATACGTCATTTTGCTTGCAAAAGAAGAGGCTGAACCCAGACAAAGTATTTTGTTGTGTGTGTTTATCTAGGTAGACTGATTTGGTTGTTAATATGTTGTGTATTGTTTATTTATGTAGGAACCAATCGCACCTATTAACTGCAGTTTGCATTTTGTACGTATATCGTGTCTTTAGATATAGAAATTGTAACTTAATCATATTTTGGATTTTGTTCATATCCATAAGAATAGTGATCAAGTAAGTTATTTATTTTCATGTAATCCACGGATATGTTGTGAAGTATCGGAAATGTCGTAGCTTATCAGTGATCCTTATCCTTGTGAGTACTATTGCAGTTGCATCTGCAATAGTTTATCATTTCTCTGCTTACCTTCAAGGTAAATGCTGTTTGAATGATACTGTAGTCTACTTGCGATTTCTATCGCAAACTATGTACATGCTGCTGTGAATCATGTATAATAAATTCAGTGTGTGCCATTTAGGTGAAATACTGTTTTAGATAGAGCAGCCTTAACGAATAGTTGCTTATGTCTTTTGGTAAAGCGGCTGACTTTGGTTTAAAGATTGAACCGCCAGGGGGCCGCACGACTCTCATCGCGGGGCCCTGTGGCGCAATGGTAGCGCGTCTGACTCCAGATCAGAAGGCTGGGTGTTCGAGTCACTCCGGGGTCATGTGTTTTTTCTTGTAGAGTGTTTTCATATGTTTGTTTGTTGATTCGTGTGTTCTCTTGTATACACTAGGTCTTGTGGTGGCAGTTGACCTGGTGCGAAACGATGTTTGTAATGTCAATTCATTTCTTTTTCGCGATTTTCTTTTTCCCTTCACAAATAGTTTCCTTTTAACATTTGAAATGTTTATGTTTCGTTTTGGCCTTTGCATGTGAACTAGTTTTCCTACCCTACCCAGTTGTCCTGATATTTAGATCAGAGTACTTAACCAGTGCAGATTATTCTGGGGATGTGGTTTAGAAATGTATCCCCTGATTATATCACAAGTGACTGGACCATTGGTTTAGATTATCGATTTTTCTTATTTTTTTAAGTTTTGTGATTGAATCATCGCAATATCTCTAGATATTCATTTGCTCCAGTATTATAATGTATTATACTGTTATGTTAGTTTAGATAAATACAGAGAAATGGAGAGAGAGAGAGAGAGAGAGAGAGAGAGAGAGAGAGAGAGAGAGAGAGAGAGAGAGAGAGAGAGAGAGAGAGAGAGAGAGAGAATGTTTATTTTGGGGACGTGTCTGCATGTGTTTATGTGAGCACACTTGCAGCTCATAATGGTGTACGTGTGTGTTTCTGTGTACACGCTCTTGGTACTTCACTTTTGTGTATATGTACACGTTCACGCTTGTGCATTTGTGTATATGTATACACGCTTATGACTGTACATTTGTGTATATGTATACACGCTTATGATTTATGTACATTTATATGTGTTGTATACATTTATTGATGTGTGTACACGATCATGATGGCGTATGTGTCTACACGCTCAAAATTATGTACATTTGTGTATATTTTACCCATGTTTTGAGGTGCATAAAAGATTTTCTTCTTTTCTGTGCTGTCTTATATGTACGTAGATGTATTTAATGATGCTTGTCCCCGTCTCCCCCCCCCTCCCTCCCCACCGTGTGATTACCTGTTGCCTCTTTATACGTTATGGGAAGTTATACTTCCTACCTGTTGACATGTGTCACTATATATTATATGTGTGTGTGTGTGTGTGTGTGTGTGTGTGTGTGTGTGTGTGTGTGTGTGTGTGTACTAATTTACATATGTAAAGCCGCTTTTCATTTAGGTGTATGTTGATGTAGGTATATAGTCTAAAGCCACTTATATGTGAATATGTTTGATATAAGTTTATAATTAAAAAGAGTGTGGATAGTCTGTTGAAGGAAGTAAATGGACAGGAGACAGAAGAACGGATAGGAGAACAAGGAGGAATGTTGAATGATGTTGAGTGGAAGGAGACAGAAGAACGGATAGGAGAACAAGGAGGAATGTTGAATGATGTTGAGTGGAAGAATGGAAAGGCTTGGAGGGGATTAATTGTTGGAGCACGACAGTACGACCTTTTGGGTATGACGGCCCGGTCGTCATATCTAAAGGTCATACTGTCGTTCTCAAGGGTCGTACTGTCGTGGTTAAGGGTCGTAGTGTCGTGGTTAAGGGTCGTACTGTCGTGGTTGAGGGTCGTACTGTCGTGGTTAAGGGTCGTTCTGTCGTGGTTAAGGGTCGTAGTGTGGTTTAGGGTCGTACTGTCGTGGTTAAGGGTCGTACTGTCGTGGTTAAGGGTCGTACTGTCATGGTTTAGGGTCGTACTGTCGTGGTTAAGGGTCGTACCTTCCATACAGTATTCTTGAGTGAGGTGTCAGAAATGATATGTGGGGTTTATATTCTCAGTGAAAACTGTTGAGAATTTAAAGTTTCATTTCTTGCATGACTTTACGAGAAATATTCATAGGAGTTGAAATAACCAGGCATTTGTGAAACACATTTATTAACTAGATGATAATATGGAAGTTTGAACTGTATCAAAAAGTTAAGACGTTCTTTTGTACAAGTGAAGGAGAAAAAAAAAAAAGGAATTAAGTTGAAGCTCTTGACAGCCTCTTTAGTACGATGACTTGTTCCTCTCTCTCTCCCCCCGATGGGGTTGATGACTTATTTCCCCCTCCCCTCCCCCCCTAAGATCGATGACTTAAACCCCCCCGCAAACACACACACACACACACACACACACACACACACACACACACAGACACACACACACACACCTCTCTAAGCACAACGACTTGGCGCCCCTGAGTACGATGACTTATCCTCTCGATCCCGGTCATTTTAGTGGAGGGGGTCGATATCGTACTGGAGGGCGCCCCTGAGTACGATGACTTATCCTCTCGATCCCGGTCATTTTAGTGGAGGGGGTCGATATCGTACTGGAGGGGTTGTCATCGCACTCGAGGGGTTGTCGTCATCGCATTGAAGGGGGCTAAATTCATCGTACTCATGGAGTTGTCATCGCATTGAAGGGGGCTAATCCATCGTACTCATGGGGTTGTCATTGCATTGAAGGGGGCTAATTCATCGTACTCATAGGGTTGTTAAGCGCGCTTAAGGGGGGGTTATATCGTTATAAGGGTCAGACCATCATACATAAGGAGTTGAAGTCTTCCTCATGAGGGGTAAAGACATCGTACTCAAGAGGTTTAAGTAATCGTACACTAAAGGTTAGTTGTCGGACTTAAGGCATAAAGCTGTATCCATTGGGATTAAGTCGTCCTGCTTGGGGGAACTCAACTGGAGTAAACGATAAAGCTTTTTATTCTTTTTTTTATATATATTTTTTAACAAAGGATGAACAGCTCCGCGCTGACACAGCGTACTGAGTGCTGTAGCCACGTTGGGCTGATGGTTCGATTACTGGCATCGTTTCGAGAGTCGTTGAAGAACTATTCGTATACTTATATGAATCCTTAACACTAAGATGTATGATCATTGAGAACAGCTACTGGTCGAAGTGGAAGAACACATTTAAAGTGAAGAAAACCGGTCAAGTCTCTTGGTACAAGTGTTGGAGTGTGATCCCTGGGGCGACCGTCACATTCTTGAAGACTTCGTCCGTGGCCAAGAGAGCCGCCGGGGTGGTGAGGCTTCGAACTGGGCCTTCGGAGTGCTTTGGTCCCTGCTCCGAATCTCCTCCAGGTACAGGAACGTTGTTGGAGGAGGAGGAGCGAGGTGGTGCTGCTGGTGGTGGTGGTGGTGGAGAGGACTTGTAATCTTCAGCGGGAATGGCAAGGTCGAGGGCAGACGTCGAAGTCGCTGCTGCTGCCACCTTCCGAAGGTAAGTGACTTCGCGACGAATGGTGTCGCGTTCTTGTGTCGCCGATCGAACTAGCTCTGCTAGCTCAGAACTCTGCCAACAGGAAGGAACAGAAGCTGTTATATTGGTAGTGGCATCTTTTCCTGGTGTTGCACTTTATGGTACATAGATATAAAGATAAGAAAGAGTTCATCTGTTGCAGTGAAACGTAAGAAATAATTGATATATTGCAGTGAAACGTAAGAAATAGTTGATATACTGCAGTGAAACGTAAGAAATAGTTGATATACTGCAGTGAAACGTAAGAAATAGTTGATATATTGCAGTGAAACGTAAGAAACAGTTGATATATTGCAGTGAAACGTTGTGAAGATAATTTCATATTCTACATTCAAGACTTTTGATGGTTTAAACGGGACACAGATTGAAGAACACAATACGCAAGAACAAACCTTCATGCTGGGACTGAACAGTATGCACGAGAACAAAGCACGGGGGGGGGGAGGAACTGAGCTACAAGCTAAGATACTGATGATCCACCAGAGAACATAAACAAGGACTAATGTGCATGCTAAAAAAGGGGGGGTTAAGCTATAGCCTAAGACCTTCTACTGGTAGTGGCCTCTAACAGCCCACCTGCGAGACAGTGCATCAATCCTGTGCCCCAGCAAGTGAGAATACTTGTCAACATTATCAAGTCGGCTGTAGGTGGCCCACAGCACAAACTGGTACTTGAGGCAGTTGTCACACTGGGTGCCGCAGCGACCCCCGAGCCTCTCCAGGCGCGTCCCCTGCTTGTCCACGTCCACTTGCAGCTCCTCCAGGGCGCCTCCCACAACCTCTAATATCATCATCAACGTCACACATTTCTCGCACTCCGCCTTACCCTCTTCCTTGGTCGAACTGTTGGCGTCTTTCTCTCCGTCTGTCCCGCGCACTTCGTCCACACCTTCGCCAGCGCCTCCTTG
The DNA here is from genome assembly GCF_036320965.1 of Panulirus ornatus. NCBI lineage: Eukaryota > Metazoa > Arthropoda > Malacostraca > Decapoda > Palinuridae > Panulirus > Panulirus ornatus. The sequence goes on along the minus strand of NC_092225.1, from coordinate 23,089,886 downwards.
CTCTCCCCGGCTGGTGCCAGTCTCGTCCTGTTGGCTTCCTGAGTCTTCTTCTTTGGCTTCTGTCTCGCCTTCTTTGGCTTTGACGTCTTCCCCCTGTGGCTTGCTGTCTTCCCCATTTTCTTTCGTTTCTCCATTGGCTTTGACGTCTTTTCCTTGTGGCTCACTGTCTTCCCCATTTTCTCTCGTATCTCCATTGACTTTTGTTTCTCCTCTTCTGTCCTTCTCTTCACCATCTTTGTCTTCGATCTCGCCTTTCATGTTCGTATGTTCTGGGTCGCCGTCTTTACTGTCGCTGTGGCTCTCTTCTGGCATGTCCTTGGCAACAGTGTCGTCTGTACTGCCGTCCATTTGGCCCTCCACCTCCCCCTGTCTATCATCCGTAATTCCCTTATTTTTCTTCGTGTCCTCTTGGCCCTCCTTATTCCCTTGGTTGTCTGACGTATCTCCTTGTTTTTCTTTCGTGTCCCTTTCTTTCACATCTTGTTTTTCTTTCGTGTCCTTTTCTTTCACATCTTGTTTTTCTTTCGTGTCCTTTTCTTTCATGTCTCCTTGTTTTTCTTTCGTGTCCTTTTCTTTCACATCTTGTTTTTCTTTCGTGTCCTTTTCTTTCATATCTCCTTGTTTTTCTTTCGTGTCCTTTTCTTTCATATCTCCTTGTTTTTCTTTCGTGTCCTTTTCTTTCTCTTCTACGTCTTGTTTTTCTTTCGTGTCTTCTTTGTCTTCCATATCTACTTGCTTTTCTTTCGTGTCCTCTTCTTTCTTCTCTACCATATCCCCTTCTCTTTCTTTTGTGTCTTCTTCTTTCTCTTCTTTATCTCCTTGCTTTTCTTTAATGTCTTTTTTCTTTTCCTTATCCCCTGGTTTTTCTTTCGTGTCTTCTTGGCCACTTGTGTCTCTTAGTGTGTCCATTGTCTCATTCCGGTTTTCCTCTGTCTCTTCTGATGTCTCCCCTTGTCCTTCTTCGTCTTCCGTCTCGCCGGGAGTGTTGATCGTCCCTCCTCGTCCCCCTTGCGTCTCCTCGTCCCCTTGCTGGTCGTCTGGGTGGGTGTGTGGGAGTCTTCGGGTCGTGGCTGGTGTGGTCGTGCTGACGGAGGGCGTACTTGGCACCCCGCTGTCTGGAGGCCCAGACCTCGTCGTCTCCTCTTCCTCCTCCTCTTCCCCTGGAGTCTGGCCCGGGTCGTGACTGGAAGCCAGAGCGGCCAGACCCCGGCCCACCTCTTCCAGCCGAGTCCTGGAACATCCCCCAGGGGAAAGCGTTAGTCTGGTAAGGGTGTCGGGACAGTACATTACCTGCTCCTCTGCCTTCGACGCTTTGCCCTCAGCCCGCCTGAGCTTGTCCAGGGCCTGCTGGTAGAGGGCGCCTTGGAGTCGCGCTTGCTCCTGTCCGTGGAGGACCTCCTGCTGCGTCTCCTGCAGTTCCTCCCGCACTCTCGTGGTCTCTGCCTCCTGCTGCGCCACCGTCTTCCTGTCGCGGCCGCCGTTTGAAAAAGCTAACTTACCACTCGCCTCCTGTATTGTGTCTTTAACTACTAACACACACACACACACAACACACACATACACACACATACACACACATACACACACACATACACACACACACATATACACAAGTTATATGCAAATGAAGAAGACGCCCACTCAGAGGTTATACAGGGATTGAATTTTTGAATGCTATACTTGCAAAAAAATATTCGAATGTTCCCACAGCAGAAATGTATGTTTGAAGTGGACTGGGAGAAAAGTAAATTGCCGTAAATATGATGATAATGATGTGTCTTTAAAGTACAAGAGTTCATTACACTAGGAGTTGTTACTCGTGGAAATTTTTAAATACATGCCCTTAATACGCCTCTTTGATTTACATGTTTTTATTATATTTATCGAGTGGAACAAGAAGGAAGGAAGGATAAACATGGCTTTAAGAGGGAATGTTTGTGTTCTCATCTTAACCATGAGAGAGTTAAGGCAAGATAACAATAACATGAAGATTTTTCGTTTGTATAATGCGATTTTTACCATTACTGGTCTTGGGTACTTTCAGATGTGTGTGTGTGTGTGTGTGTGTGTGTGTGTGTGTGAGAGAGAGAGAGAGAGAGAGAGAGAGAGAGAGAGAGAGAGAGAGAGAGAGAGAGAGAGAGAGAGAGAGGTGATACAGAAAATGGCCTCCTAGTTAACGTTAGCAGGTGATCAACAAGGCGTCGTGGCCAGGGTAGGTGTGTGGTTGGCCTCACCTGTAGTTTTCGTTGTCGTGAGCCAGCTGCTGGCGCATCCTGGCCACCTCCTCCCTCAGGGCGTCCATGGCCTCGCTCTGCTGCCGCGTCGCCTCCCGGAGAGACGACACCTCTTCCTCTGTCAACAGAAAACGTACCGTCAGTTTCCCCTTTGTCACGAATGTAGATCATCGTCATTTGTCAGGAAAAAAGAGAAAAGAAAACGTACCGTCAGTTTCCCTCTTGTCACGAAATAAATCATCATTTGTCATAAAAAAAATAAGAAAAAGAAAACGTACCGTCAGTTCCCCCTTGTCACGAAATAAATCATCATTTGTCAGAAAAAATAAGAAAAAGAAAACGTACCGTCAGTTCCTACCTTGCCACGAAATGTAAATCATCGTCATTTGTCAGAACCCAAAAAAGAAAACGTACCGTCAGTTCCTTTGTCTCGGAAAACGCCTAATCAGGTAACGCGTGAGGACCTACAGAACGCTCCTTTTGGCATAAAGAAAATTAAAACCAACAACTAGAAAACGTATTGTCTGTTCTCCTCTCCGACAGAAAACTTCCCGCAACTTCATATCCAGGAACGTATAATTTGTCATAGAAAATGCACCGACCCTTCCTGTCACACACACTGTCACACACACACACACACACACACACACACACACACACACACACACGACAATATACACACACACACACACACACACCACATAAACACACACACACACACACACACACACACACACACACACGACAATATGTTCCTAAAATAGTGGCTGTATCTTGTGGTTGAAGGACAGCCAACCGGTCAATGATATCGGGAGCAGGTGTGGCCCGGGGGATGAGGCAGGGGAAACCATGAATATTACATGGAGTCTGGCTAGCTGGCTGGCTGACTCACTCACTCATCATGCTGGCGAGGGAGTGCTAGTGTTTATATATGAGTAAGAGAGAAAGGGAATATTGTAGTGACTCTTTTACCCATGGAATTGTGATCCGTGTGTGAGATGATGATGAGGAAAGAATGCGTAATACACAAAATAACATTATGGGTCATGAGTCATGGGTCATGAAGTGGAGTGGGTACTAACCATTGTGGGTCATGAGTCATGAAGTGGCGTGGGTACTGCATGAGTAAGTGTGTGTGTGTGTGTGGGGTTAGGGGGAGACTGGCGGTCGTGAGTCACCTACAAGGCTTCCTTAATATTACATGAAGTAAGTGATCCCGTGCGTGTGTGTAAGGTACTCACCATGGCGGGACTGTAGAGCGGTGAGCGCTAAGCTTAGCTGCTGTTCAGCCGCTAACCTCTCGCTCTTGACGTCGTCTGTCGTCACAGTTTCAGCCGATCTTCCCGAACCCTTAAAGAAGAAGAAGAAAAAAGATATCTCCTCTGCTAATTTCGCATCATTGTTTATCCCTTCCTTAAAAAGGACATAGGATACTTTTCCATATTTTAAGGAAAAGAAGACTGGAAGACATCTTTTAGTAGGAAGATTTTTACATTTTCTTTCTCTCCCTAAGACGTATATTGATTGAGCTACATTCTGATATTACTTTCCAACTGTCGAGATCACATGATTTATTTTTCGGGCTTCCGATCGACTTTGAGCTTGATGTACCGTGCTTCAGGACTCCCATATACCTTGTTTCCATTTTGGTCTTTCATTAGATGCACATTGTATAGACTTGTACAATAGCACTAGATAGATGGCTGCCGTACCTGCTTGACGTTGCGTCAAGCGGTGGATGAAAGTACAAGGAAATGCCTCGATAACAGAAGACCCTGTGTGGTCTGTGACGAGGTCTTCTTGTGGACGGTAATGCTATCCTTCACTCAGTGTATGGAAGCAAGATGGTAAAGCAGAAGGCTTCACTCTCCCCATCCTTTATATATGAAGACAGGACAGTAAAGCAGAAGGCTTCACTCTCCTCACCCACTGTATATGAAGACAGGACAGTAAAGCAGAATGCTTCACTCTCCCCATCCACTGTATATGAAGACAGGACAGTAAAGCAGAAGGCTTCATTCTCCCCACCCACTGTATATGAAGACAGGACAGTAAAGCAGAATGCTTCACTCTCCCTCCCTCCCTATCCACCACTTTAGAAGATGAGCATCACCTGGGCGAGGGTGGTGATGGCCTGAAGGAGGCGTGAGGTGTCTTGCCGCGCCGCCGTCAGCCGCTCCTCCAGCTCCCGGGCCCTGGCCGTGCCCGCTGCAGCCTCGCCACTCCGCCTGCCACACACAACACACATCCTCATTTGTTGACAGATTAGAGAAGACGGACGTGCAAGTCAAGCCTATGAAAAGTAATTCTCACCACCCCCTATTAGATAAGGCAGTTATGTCTACCACACCCATTATTATATGGCAGTTAAACCACCTTAGATAAGGCAGTTAGTTCTGCCACCTCATTAGATACGGCAGTTAATCATGACGTAGTGATCCTGTGCATGGCAGGTGCGACAGAGTTTTGACACCAGGTGATGACATTTGTCATGGTAAGTGTTTTTAAAGAGTTCGAGGGTCGTGTGACCTCAGTACTCACGCCATGATGATCTGATCCAGCCTGGCGTGGGCCTCTTTGGAATGTTGTCTCTGCTCCTCCAGCTGAGCCTCCAGTCGGTTCCTGGCCGCCCTCGCCGCCCGGAGGTCGTCCTCGAGGGCGGCCACCTTCCTGCTGCCGTCTCGCAGGTCCTGCCGCAGGCGACCCACCACCTCCTCCTGTTCCTCGCGCTCGTCCTGCAGCTTCTTGATCCTCTGCTGCTGATGGGCCACCTGCTCGTCCCTCTGCTCCTGCTGCCGCTTCATCTCGTTGTCCGCTTCGTCTAGCAGCCTCTTCAGCTCCTGTCTCTCCTGCTTGGTAGCCGTCAGGAGGGCTGACAACTCCTCCAGTGCGGATTCGCTGCTGGCGCGGACCTGAGGGTGTGGGTATTTTGTGATTATGTCCAGTTCGGTGAGATACTACACTCCTCGTAGCACTCTGTATACATACATGGTTATATGTTTGTTAGAACTTGTTTATTTATCAGTTCATATATTGGATATACGCTACATACAGCTGCTGGATGTATATCTCCACACCTGTGCCGTGTGTGAGTGCGTGTCCTCGGCGAGTGTGAGCGCTTGTTTGAGCTTGGTCAACGCATCGTGTTCTCTTTGTCGCATGGCGGCCAGAGCGTCCTCCAAGTGCTTCACTTGCTCTTGCAGCGCCGTCTTTTCCCTGGCGATGGTACACGGAACTAAAATGAGGCGCTTGTGACAGAGTCTACACCTTTCCAGGAGACCTTATGTTAAAACCTTTAAGTAATTGCAGCTCTACTTCGTTTAGTTCTCTGTTTCAAGACATGAAATTATTTAATTTCTTGGTGCGAGCGAGGGGCACAGTATCAACAACAAGGCAACACGAAAGATGGCGTCAAAGACCGACCTGGTAAGGCTGGCGACCCTGTGTCTGGAGGCAGATGCGTCTCCCCCACTTGGCCCGACGCTGCTTCCGCTGCTGCTGATCTCGGAACTCTCACCCTGCAGTATGTAACCCCTAGTGACAATAGTAATGCTTCGGGAAATACAGGTAGATGCGTGTACAGTCAGACCATAAAATCCTTTAACCTCCCCGAGCGGTGGATTTCAAAATGAAAACTCTACCCCCTCTCCCCTTTCCTCCTGTCCTTGTGGATAGGGTTGGTGAGAGTGGTTGCAACATCGTTTGCATCATGGCAAGTGACAGGAGCAGGGTCAACGAAGGCTCCACATATAACCAAATAAGGAATCCAGTGTTCCTTGTGTGAAGCTAAGTGCGAGGGGTTTGTTCGGAATGTTTCGCCGGTTTGTCATATTGTTCTACACCGAAGGGGTAAAAGTAACTTATGGTTTAACTCTACAGTGTATTGATAAATAGTAAAGATTAATTATGCGTAAGTTTACAAAGTCTACATTACAAATATGGTTGTCTTAATTCCATAATACTGATGTAGATTTTTTATTCCTCAGAAATAAAGTATAAATAATTTATGTAATGAAAATGGGTTAGAGCTGGGTTACACCCTTAACCCCTGAGGAAAGTGTTGAAAATGATACGGTTGGTGGATGTAGCTTGACGTTGATGGCCTTAATGACCCTGGTAATTGGTAGGCCTAAAGCTTAAAACAACCAACCAATCAAGATGGTTGACTCATGTTGAGTATGATGGAGACAAGGACGACTCACCCGGATGGTGGCAACAAACTCACCTGGACGATAGCTTGACTCAGGAGGACTCACCTGGGTGATGGCTTGACTGAGGAGGACTCACCTGGGTGATGGCTTGACTGAGGAGGACTCACCTGGGTGATGGCTTGACTGAGGAGGACTCACCTGGGTGATGGCTTGACTGAGGAGGACTCACCTGGGTGATGGCTTGACTGAGGAGGACTCACCTGGGTGATGGCTTGACTGAGGAGGGCACACCTGGGTGATGGCTTGACTGAGGAGGACTCACCTGGGTGATGGCTTGACTGAAGAGGACTCAACTGGGTGATGACTGAGGAGGACTCACCTGGGTGATGGCTTGACTGAGGGCGTCAGCCAGGCGACGATGCAGATCATGGTTTTCCTTGCCCATCCGTCGGACCCCTTCCCCTACAGTCACCACCTCCCGCTGTAACCATCACAAGAAGTAAGACTCCAGAACCCACAGTATTCCTCTGTAAAATGACTGGCCTTATGTTAAATCAAAGCTTTTCATCTACTACACATGCCATCCTCTCAAGTCTGTTTAAGCGTCGTAACAAATGTGTGAAATAAGCAATTCGTTCGCCAGCTCCTCGAAAATCTCAAAAAAGATTGATAGGGTTAGCGGTTGTGAATGTAGTTCATTTAACGCCTGCGTGGCTGTGGATACCCCTTCATGAGACTGGTTTTAAGAATAAATCTGCTAAGTATTATTGGAGACCGTTGAAGGCGAGGGAAAAATTTATGTATGCTTCAGTACCATCACAGAAGTACCGAGATGAAATTGCAATTTATGATAACTTAGAATCTGTACATGGAACGGTGATATATTAATTATTACTGTGTCAGTAAGGTCTAGACGCTGTAGCGTTAGGCTGGCCGAAAGTAATCATGGTACATAATTATAGTTCACTAATTTCAGCTGTCATTCAGAAATAAGGGAATAATTATTCAATGATTTTTAAAGATAGAAATAAAAGTTAGGGTGTTAGTGAACCATGCGTTAGTTTGGACAAGAAAAGACAATGAAGTACCCACCAATTACTTCAGTACTGCATTGTTCCAATTGTATTAATTTCATGATAAAAATCAGCGAAGGAGGAAGGAATGTCACGCTATAGAGCAAAAAACTTAAGGAAAGATAAGGAATGAGAGGCGGGACCAGGCACTCACCTTGAGGAAGTCGTTCTCCTTCTCGAGTTGGGCTATCAGTTCCTCTTGGTGACGCAGGAGTTCCATCAGCGAGCGCGACGCTCCCTCAACTCCTCCGCCGCCACCACCGCCACCTCCGCTGACAATGTTCCGCAGGCACACCACATCCTCGGAACTCACTGAGGGACCAGGGAGGGTTACTCTGCTGATTCTCGAGTAGTAGAGTTACAATGATGGATGTAAGGGTAAAGTGAGGTGGACTGGTTTGGGGGGAATGGATTTAGGAAGAGTTACAGCCCTAATGTTCGTAAATATGGTGCCTATATGAGTATCACTATAATCACTTACAAAATACTTCTTGCTTATTCTCACCGAAATATCATTTTTCAAATTGTCAGAGGTTAACGAAGGTTCTTAAATTGTTCAGGATAATTATAGGGAAGCACACACTGTAAATACGTTATCATACACAAATTCAACTGAAGTTATTAAGTTAAATATTTCACAGGAGTTATAGATATTTGTGTACACGTACGAAAAAAAAAATCAAGTTTACCGTTAAGGTTAGTGTTTTTTCTTCCAAAATGCTATTAGAATCAGAATTTTATTTATTTCATAGTATATAGTAATGAGGCTGTGAAACTAACATTATGTTTAATTCCTAAATCGGCAGTAATCATGTGGGTTAGTGCGTATGTTTAGCTCGTTGTGTTCGCTCTAAATACTTCACTATTATGTAATCAATCATTCCTGGAGAATGTATTTCGACCCCTTTTGTTAAGGTGGATTACAAATGTACAGACACCGACTGCAGGACATCAGAATCTCGTGATCCCTTTACCTGTTTTATGGGAAGATAAGTGATGGAAGGAGTTATTGATGTAGGGGTCTTGTTGTGGAGGCGTTGAGGGAGACTCCCAGCCGGGCGGCTCATACAGTAGCCTCTTGAGCCTAGCGACCGCCTCCCGATACCTGTCGCTGTCCGCTACCTGCATCATTTTGCCCCCTCACTGCCACCACCTCCTCCTCCTCCTGCAAACAGGTACACACTATGGCATAACTATGATCGTCCGAAGCGCCAGTCACCTAAAACATCACAAATCCTAACCTAGCTTAACTATGATAGTCCGAAGCATCACAAATCGTAACCTAGCATAACTATGATAGTCCGAAGCATCACAATCGTAACCTAGCATAACTATGATAGTCCGAAGCATCACAAATCCTAACCTAGCATAACTATGATAGTCCGAAGCATCACAAACCCTAACCTAGCGTAGCTGTGATATTCCGAATTATGAGTAATATGATGCATCACAAACCCTAACCTAACGTAACTATGATATTCCATGGGAAACTGCAGATCTTAACCAAGAACCCCTTCCAAATACCTCAGCCGTCAGTAAAAGAGTGTAGATTAACAAACCAAATATGTAGAACATCATGAGCCGTACTTTTTTTTTTCTTTAGTCGCTAGTGACACAGAATTAACATACTCTGGCAATGCATGGGGTGAATATGTTACAAGCGTCCCCTGGAATATTATATTTAGAAGGGCGTTGGAAAAATTCTGCGAGAAAAGGGATAAAATGCATGCATACTAACCTGTATGTTCTTTAGTATGATTATATACCCAGGCTATATAACATTTTAGATTTTAAACTCGAAATTTTCGTAAAGCAGACACTAAATGACTACAGTGGGTGTAAAATATATAGATGATGATATTCCCCAGTCCTTTACCTCCATTTTTGTTTTGGTGTACAAAATATAATACAAAAAATTTGAGGGTAGAAACAGAATTATGAAGGTGAGCACCCCCTAAAGTCTCTCTCTCTCTCTCTCTCTCTCTCTCTCTCTCTCTCTCTCTCTCTCTCTCTCTCTCTCTCTCTCTCCATCGTTATTTAAAACGTGTGCATTTATGTATGAATAAAATAAATCCATAAGAAAAAAAAAGGGGGGAAAAACATCAACGCCTGACACTGTAGATGGGATTGTATACGATGTGCCTCAGAGCATTTTAAACTGTGGGGGAGAATATTAGATTGCCGATACCCCTAACTTTAATAACTGGGGCTCGTCACACCTAGGTCAGTCCCGCTGATGAACCTAACCTGAAGCAGTGGTTCCTGATCTGGAGAGGTCGTTACCCTTTGTGGAATCGTTAGGGAATTTCAGGGGGTCATAAAAGGTTGGTCTTGTTGATCCTATGCTGTTTTCTGTGAACCCTTGTGGACGTAGACTTAAAAAGGTTTTCGTTATTGTCTACATTTTTTTTTTCAGGCGCAGGAAATTGTAGATGTTTACGTGTATGAACTATACACATTCATTACACGAGACGTGTGTGTGTGTGTGTGTGTGATCTAAAAGTTGTATTTCGGGTACTAACCATGCTATTAAACCCATTTATTACTAGTCAACAGATTTCTTAATTTCCTCATCCGCGTAACATTCGGACTTTATTATAGGTAATTGACAAAAACCTTGCTCTGCAGTCTCTACTTTCAGAATTAAGATTTTAGTCTCATGGAGGCATCCGCTATTAATTAGTATTATTATCCCTAGTGTAATTACACCATTGAATTTTCATTATTAGTCACCACCTGTCTTGTTTAGGTAGTTTATATATATATATATATATATATATATATATATATATATATATATATATATATATATTTTTTTTTTTTTTTTTTTTTTTTTATACTTTGTCGCTGTCTCCCGCGTTTGCGAGGTAGCGCGAGGAAACAGACGAAAGAAATGGCCCAACCCCCATACACACGTACATACACACGTCCACACACGCAAATATACATACCTACACAGCTTTCCATGGTTTACCCCAGACGCTTCACATGCCTTGATTCAATCCACTGACAGCACGTCAACCCCTGTATACCACATCGCTCCAATTCACTCTATTCCTTGCCCTCCTTTCACCCTCCTGCATGTTCAGGCCCCGATCACACAAAATCTTTTTCACTCCATCTTTCCACCTCCAATTTGGTCTCCCTCTTCTCCTCGTTCCCTCCACCTCCGACACATATATCCTCTTGGTCAATCTTTCCTCACTCATTCTCTCCATGTGCCCAAACCATTTCAAAACACCCTCTTCTGCTCTCTCAACCACGCTCTTTTTATTTCCACACATCTCTCTTACCCTTACGTTACTTACTCGATCAAACCACCTCACACCACACATTGTCCTCAAACATCTCATTTCCAGCACATCCATCCTCCTGCGCACAACTCTATCCATAGCCCACGCCTCGCAACCATACAACATTGTTGGAACCACTATTCCTTCAAACATACCCATTTTTGCTTTCCGAGATAATGTTCTCGACTTCCACACATTTTTCAAGGCTCCCAAAATTTTCGCCCCCTCCCCCACCCTATGATCCACTTCCGCTTCCATGGTTCCATCCGCTGACAGATCCACTCCCAGATATCTAAAACACTTCACTTCCTCCAGTTTTTCTCCATTCAAACTCACCTCCCAATTGACTTGACCCTCAACCCTACTGTACCTAATAACCTTGCTCTTATTCACATTTACTCTTAACTTTCTTCTTCCACACACTTTACCAAACTCAGTCACCAGCTTCTGCAGTTTCTCACATGAATCAGCCACCAGCGCTGTATCATCAGCGAACAACAACTGACTCACTTCCCAAGCTCTCTCATCCCCAACAGACTTCATACTTGCCCCTCTTTCCAGGACTCTTGCATTTACCTCCCTAACAACCCCATCCATAAACAAATTAAACAACCATGGAGACATCACACACCCCTGCCGCAAACCTACATTCACTGAGAACCAATCACTTTCCTCTCTTCCTACACGTACACATGCCTTACATCCTCGATAAAAACTTTTCACTGCTTCTAACAACTTGCCTCCCACACCATTTAATGTATGTATGACTCATGGTGAGGTGCCTGAGGATTGGCGGAATGCGTGCATAGTGCCATTGTACAAAGGCAAAGGGGATAAGAGTGAGTGCTCAAATTACAGAGGTATAAGTTTGTTGAGTATTCCTGGTAAACTATATGGGAGGGTATTGATTGAGAGGGTGAAGGCATGTACAGAGCATCAGATTGGGGAAGAGCAGTGCGGTTTCAGAAGTGGTAGAGGATGTGTGGATCAGGTGTTTGCTTTGAAGAATGTATGTGAGAAATACTTAGAAAAGCAAATGGATTTGTATGTAGCATTTATGGATCTGGAGAAGGCATATGATAGAGTTGATAGAGATGCTCTGTGGAAGGTATTAAGATATATATATATATATATATATATTAAAGCGATAGAAATTGTGCCTTAACTAATCAAGTACAAATTTTCCCATTGTGAAATTTTCTTTTTATGGTAAGTATGCTGCTCTTTTATAGTTGTTTTAGTGCCTCAGATTTTTTTTATACAAATGATAGCCCATTTTAAAGCAATAATGTTCTTCATATGTTTCACTTCAGGCTTAATTATATTTAGCTGTTGATAGCCATTTAGTCCAGCATAAAAACATACGTAGCTTCAGTCATTCATTCACCTACTGCAAATGTTTACGAAGTATCAAAGACAAAATAAAAACACACCTAGCACAATTGATATACACCAGTTTTGAAAGACTTCCTCATTTGTACATGAGACTGATTGCGGAAGAGCGATTCTCCAGCCGAAGGACGGCTGTGCTAGTGAAGTCCACGAAGAGACAACTCGAACTTTAGCAACTCTTCGGTAGGGAAGACGACTCGAGCGACGACGACTCCTGTCGCTCTTGTCCGCGTCAGACACAACGACGAACATGGCAGCGGTCGACATTACCAAGACTAGGCCTGGGAGTTCCAAGAGTAAAAATACCCACATCCAGGTCCTCCTTGCCGGTAAATTAGCCGGCAGGAAGATAATTAAAGATAATTTGCGTGTAGCTCGGCCTTGGCTAGCAAGCTACCGTGATTCTGCTTCAGTTAAATATAGTTCTGGTTTGGCGGCAAAATTATTCTCCGCAAACCCTAGAGCAAGAAATTGTTTTAACGGTCGTTTGCATGATGGTTTTGTCCGGATGTTCATGCCTTCTAATTTGCTGCTGTTTTTTTAGGAATGCTCATGACCACAAAATCCAGGACTGTCAAGCCACGTACTCAGATAAACTATAATTATCCAATGCCCGCTGAAATATGATGAATCCGATATGAGAGTACGAAGAGGCGTATCGCATTTTCACTTATAACATCTACTCTGGTCATTGAGAGATATATTATTGTGGATATGAATTCATAATTTCTTGTGAGGGTACCGTGATTTATGATGCAGATTGAGACATACAACCCGCACTGCATGTTTGAAATAGGTTTCATTGTCCCTGTCGAGCTAAACTGTACAACATAGCTCGTTTGGCGGAAGCTCGCACAATTCAGGACATATGATAATCTTTTGGGGGTCAAGTTGTATAACGGAGGATCCATAGTTTTGATGGGGCTAGTTTATTTAGTAGGTTGTGCAACGCGAGAATCATACACAACAAAGGACCCATAGTCTATTGGTGGTAGGTCATACAGCACAACCTATGATCAATGTTGGGAATATATTGTACAGCACAGCTTCCATGGTGTTTGTGGGGAGGCTAGGTTGCAGCAAACAACGCTGCCTCCATAATCTCGTTGAGGCTAGGTTGTACAACACAGCCCCCATGGTCTCTATTGGGGTTAGGTAATCGCAACACAGCCTACATGCTCACTTTTTAAGCTATATTTGAATGTGTTGCGTATTGCTGTTTGTCTTAGCTTTCCTTACGAAGATTTAACAGAGTGCCAGTACTGATGAAAATAGTGTTGCTCGTTATGTTGTAGTATATTGCATACATATTGTTGATGTTAAATCATCGGAGGTAGACCCAAAGCAGTTAGACGACATCCGCTCTTTGCATGATTTTTGTGTCTATCTTAAAAGTCACTTCCAGTCAGATAGTCTTGGATGTTTAATAAGGTCAACTAAGTTCATTATCAGATAGTCTTGAAGATTTGATAAGGTCAACTAGGCTCATTTATCCTCTGGTTAGGTAAGGTATGGTTTGGATTGATTTTATGGCATCTTCGGGAGGTGAGATTGGATTTGGGAAGGATATCGTGGGTAATGGTATAATAACTGTTTACTAGACTTCATGAAATTGATTTTCTACATTAACAAAACCCAGTCAAAAACACACACTCACAAAACACCTAACCTTACTAAGGACATGACTTAAGTGTTGAGATGATGTTTTTAGTTTTCCCAAGGTATGTATTACATCAAGAACCTCCTAAGGAAAAAGTGAAGACTACTTTTGTCATTTTTAGAGAAAAAGCGAAAGACAGGGTTTTGATTTTACTAAGAGTTTGTGAGCTCAGAGCTCTGAAATTGTAACGTTTGCCTTCACCTTGAATGTGAACCCCAGTGAAAAGCTGTGGGGAAAACTCTGCCGTGTGTATTGATTTTCGTCTATTTATACGCAGGACAATTTGCTGGATCGCGGGAAGGTCGCCACCAGATAAATCATCCATTTTCAAGAGGCTGCTGGCATTTTTGTGTCCGCAAAGACTTCGCCACCTTAGCAGTATCAAAAATACCTTTAACAGTACTCCAGAAATCTTTTCGTATATTATTATTATTATTATTATTATTATTATTATTATTATTATTATTATTATTATAAGAACATTTCCATTTGCCTTTCTGAGCATGTATTTTTTTTTTTTTTTTTTACAGTCTTCGACAGGTCTCGTGTGAAGTGCTTAATGAAAGAAAATAGAGTAATAAGTTTTGATTTTTTTTTTTTCATGATCTAGAGAGGGAGGTAAGGCCTAGATCCAGCATTGCTGGTGTGGAGGGCAAATGTGAAAAGTTATGATAAATGGAAAATTCACCCATCTTTTCGTTAACCAAGTAATTTTCTCTTTTCACGGAAGCAGTGAGCCGGCACTAATGGTGGCTGTTATTTCTTAAGTTTCCTTGCCCGCACATGGGTTGTTACTACTATTCAGTCTACGAACTCAAAATCTCTTACGTCTCACACATAACACCTGACAACATTTCACCTCACGTGACTCGTTCTACGTCACTAGATACTCCTGCGGTGTGTGTTAAGCCTTGCGGTAAGATCGCTTCGTAGTTACTCTTCCTGGAAACGTTTAAAAAAAAAAAAGATGACCATGAAGCCTAGCTGAATAGTATAAGGCTTCTGTTAATGAGTGTCTTTAAATACGTAAAAATTATTTATGAAAGATTACGTTTGTGATGTAATCTCTCTCCAAGATAAGGCATTTAGCAGAAGAGTCAGCCCGATGTACAGGGAGAGAGAGCGTGTAATGACCCGAGAATTATCCTTACCCCCAGGAGGTGTTCCAAGATTTTTCGATTGGTAGTTATCACGTGACGTTGACGGCCTTGGCTGTTGACGTCCTTAATGATCCTGGCAGTTGATGGGCCAATAGTCAAAATACCAACTTGGAAAGTATCATGGTTTTTATTTATGGTATCTGCAAGACCAATTTCTGTAAGAGAGTTCCGATGTTACCCAGGACCTCTTTCTAAAAAGCTACTGTAGCCCAAGACTGCGCTACATCAACAAGTAGCAGGGAAATGTAGGCTCCTTCGGAGCTCACGTTCTTTGACTAGACTGTATTTTCATTTGTACGGTAACGCAAAAGTGACTTTTGCCTCGCGGTGTAATCTTTGACAAGCGATGCCCGGTAACACTATATATATATATATATATATATATATATATATATATATATATATATATATATATATTATATATATATATAGCATTTTAGAGTCTCTGTCACGGGTGTGTTTCTGTAAATCGGCCCCTGTAAAAACAAGCCCATTGTAAATGTTAACCCATATCAAATCATGCCGGATAGCGCCACATGCGATGGCATGAGGAACATGAATACAAGTTGACAACAGAAGACTCAGGTCTCCCCACAGGGTATCGTGAGAGGCCAGAATCAATGGACACTATTTTTAGCGAGGAGTAAAGTCCTCTGTGTCATCTCCAGGTGTAGCGAGCTGACAGTGAAGGGATGGATCCTCTTCACCAGATGGTGGTTGTCATTTAGCGTTGCTGAATCGTAGTGGCCCCTTGAGCTGATTGAATGGCCGTGAAAACAAGTCCTCTTATGTAACAAGCACTTTAAGCGTGTTTTCTGTATGAGTCTTGGGTGCTTGGTTGGTATAAATTGGGCTTTTAGACCTATTAACTACCAGGGGTCTTGGTTAAGCCCATCGGCATTATAACCGCCAGTCGAAAAAAAAAAAAAAAAAGATCTTGGACATCAGGTGTTCCATATGTGTCTGAGATCATATATATTCTTATAATGTGTATGTCTAGTATATACATTACGGGGCAGCAAAAAGATCACGTGAAAAGGATTCGTAGGAACAGTAGCAGTAAGGAAGAGTGGCTTAAGGTGGTGATAAACAAAGGAGTTGGGAGAGAGCAGAGGGGAATATCAGGAAAAAAATAGAGGGAAATAGACAGATAATATGGACGCAGGACAGGCAGGCTTCCTTGTCTTGCTGGCTGTGGATCTAGCTGGCTTTTTTTTTTTTTTCGGTAGCTCCTTAGGTTCTTATTGTTGTCAAGGTAGTTCGATCTTTCTCTTGTTTAATACGTCCATTTATTACACACTCATATGTTTGCAAATACATACATTTACGGGTTCTTGTTGGGGTGGTTATTGGTCCTGGTGTTTCTAGTATATATATATCATCCCTTAGTGTAGGGGAGAAAGAATACTGCCCATGTATTCCCTGCATGTCGTAGAATGCGACTTAAAAAAAAGGGGTGGAAATCCTCTCCTGTTTTACCTTCCCAAAAGAAAGAGCAGAGAAGGGGGGCCTATTGAGGATTTTTCCCTCAAAGGCTTCAGTCGTCTTACGCTACGTCGCTATTGCTGGAAATGGCGAATATGTATGGACACACACACACACACACACACGGACATTTTTCATGTCACATTGATAAACAAAAGGTAATTTTCATTATTTGATAAATTATCAATATATGATTTGTTTTAATGAGAATACTTGTATATCTTTACATACATGATTTAATGTTTTCTCGTTTATTAGGGAAATGCTGTAAATTTACGTTTTCGATTGATAGTCTGGTTTCTGTTTACAAAAACGTTTTGTACAACCGTTGTGTAGATGAACGCTTCAAGTCTTATTAAATAACGCACATTTGATAATAATAACCAACATTAGACCCAAAGGCAGCGTTTAAACAAAGGTGAAGATCTAGTAAATGTACTAGGTGCATGATATCTTTCTAGAAGATTTCTAAATTCTTAGTAGACATTCACACAAACACACTACCTATGCATGCAGGGAATACGATTTTTATTCTTATCTCGCGTGGTGAAGTGCGTGCGAGACATAGGTACGTTATTTTTCGAATGCATGTACGAAAGCTGTATAGCTCGAGCAGAGGCGATAATTTCGAAGCTTTCGCGGCACAAACAACGCGCATATTGCCGGGGACGTTGGCTTGAATTCCCAAGGACCTCATCATTTCACGACAGAAGCCCACCTGAAGTATGAGACATGGAAGCCTTTTCTTCTTTTCTTTTACCTGTATTTTATAATTCTCTGAGACGACACTAGTCTGGTAAAGTGACAGGGGTGTTTGCTGTTGTGGCTACGATGAATACTGGAAATATTTGGTATTATCTCAAATATTTGTTAAAGAAAGTGGGATGATTCGCCGATTTTAGGGATAGCGTGTGAAAATTGTTGGAGGATATTCAAGAGTAGTTATGTGCAGGAGGGTGTGAGGCATGCAAGGCATAGAACGAATTAGAGTGATGTGGTATACAGGGGGCGACGTGCTGTCAATGGACTGAACTAGAGCATATCAAGCTGTCAGGGGTTGATTGTGGGTATAGAGCTCTTTATTTTGGTGGATTTATACATGAGAACTAGGGAGACAAATGTGAGCGAACGAGGCCGTTCTCCGTCTGATCCTGGCGCTACATCTATAACGAGGAAAATGGCGAACAATGATATATATATATATATATATATATATATATATATATATATATATATATATATATATATATATATATATATATATATATGTATGTATCATCCCCCCTCGGTAACATAGACTAATGAAAGCAATTAAGTAGAGAAGTTTGCTTACGTTGCCCCAATTAAACGTTCATTCCCATTAGGCTATTGTCTCGAGAATCTCTTGCCTTTGTCAGCGTGGCGTGCTGACCGCCACTGACACTAGTTGACGGCGTCCTTGCACCAGCTGGCTGACATCCACGCGCACCTGCTAAGACGTACGTCTTTTACCAACTGGCTGACAGCCGCTGACTCTCGTTACAGCTAGCTGACGAGTGACAGCCACTCACGTCAGCTGACGCCTCTTGTAAAACAGCTGACTGGCCCAAACCCCAGACCAGCAGCTGGACCTTCGTGTTGCCAGCGAGTAAATAATGCAAGTAAATGATAGTGTGGGAGAGGCGGGAGCGGGGTGGTGTGTATAGGGAGAGGGACAGCGAACACAGGGAGAGAGGGCAAGGCAACAGGGAGAGCGAGGCATCAGGGAGAGCAAGGTAGAAAGGGCAGGCATCAGGGAGAGCAAGGGAGAAAGGACAGGCAACAGGGAAAGCAAGGGAGAAAGGACAGGCAACAAGGAGAGCAAGGTAGAAAGGACAGGCATCAGGGCGAACAAGGTAGAAAGGGCAGGCAACAGGGAGAGCAAGGTGGAAAGGACAGGCAACAGGGAAAGCAAGGTAGAAAGGACAAGCATCAGGGAGAGCAAGGGAGAAAGGGCAGGCATCAGGGAGAGCAAGGGAGAAAGAGCAGGCATCAGGGAGAGCAAGGTAGAAAGGGCAGGCATCAGGGAGAGCAAGGTAGAAAGGGCAGGCAACAGCGAGAGAGGACAAAGCAACACAGGGAGAGGTGGTGAGAGCAGTATGGTATTTCACTGTTTACTCGTGGTATACGCCCTTTGAGTAGCAGTGCATGTTCCCTCCCTCCCTCCCCCCAGAAGACACACACACATATATATGTGGGGTGGGGTCGTACAGTAGGGTCGTTAGGAGGGGTGTTGGTCGTCGTGGTGGTCGTACGTAGCCAGGCAGCAGGTACGAGAGCAACGCTCACTACGGGGTAATTACAGGCCCGGTGTACATACAGTTGGTGAAGGGGGAGGGGAGGGAGGGGTGGTCTGGGAGGTGGGGAGGCTAACCTACTGCTGCACCACACACACACACACACACACACACACACACACACACACACACACAAGGGTCTCTGTGGTGAGAAAGGCGAGAATATTGCCATGCTTCTTAGAGCCAAACAAATGGCGAATAATTTGAAGTGAATCATTATGAAGGAATGCTTCCCACGTACACCTTGCGTGTCGTAGAAGCCTACTGAAAAAGTGAGTGGAAGCGGAGGGTTGGAAACCTTCTCTTCCATGTATTTTTTTGATTTCCAAATTATAGGAACAGAAGAAGGAGCCAAGCGAGGAGTGCTCATCTTCCTCAAAGGTTCAGGCTCAAGTGTCTGTATGTGTGTCGATTTAGTAAACACGGCAAGTAATGAGAGACAGGTGGTTTGTTTGAGGTATAGAGAATCTGAATCTTTTATCTCTCAACGAAACAAAAGGTAAAGGGGGAGAAGGAAGAATGGTTTGTGAATATCAGGGGTTAGTGTGAGGGCGAGAGCTAGGGATGGGGTAGCATTGCTGCTCACTGAGCTGGGGGGCTGTGGGCATAAGAGACGGGGCAAGACGAGTGTAAAAAAAACTCTCTCCCCGTTAACACACAAATTGTAGTAACACATAAAGTGGAAAATCACGTTCCCTAGTCACACTCTATGGTACATATATCACGTGTAAGAAGGCAATAACATCCCCACCTCCAGCTATTGTACCTTTACAGGACGTCTCTTCCTATGAAGTATGATGGCAACATTGTCGGAAAATCCTTGAATTATAGGCTGAGTCCGGCCCTTGAAGTCCACCATTTGTCAACATACATCATAACGCTGTATCTCCCCCCACACGATACTGCCAGATGCATTCACTACTCGAAATAATTAGTTTTTTTATGAAGTCCTTATTTCTTTACGTTTGCTTTTCCCTATTCCTGAATATTTCCGGGGTCATAATTATGTTATATTCGTGTGAAAGTAAACACATCGTTGTAAAGTGTATTGTTCAATATGAAGAATATTATTTTGTCTTACGTTATTTTTCTCCTGTACGGGCGGCTTTGGCAACGCAAGAGGAATGCGAAGAATTCAGAGCACAGTGATGGCGTGAACAGTGACGTATTGGATTACTGATCCGCCTCCTGCATTGCTTCCCGACTCCTGGCCTTATCCCCTGAACCCACTCACCTTGTGCTTTTAACCGTCGCCAACCCCCGCTCCTTTCCCTCAGGTTTTCACTCGTATCGGGTAGCGTCAGGAACAAACAAAGAATAGGACAGATTTCCTCACATCCAGTTTCTACTTGTCCTGTTGAACGTACCGAAATCACAGGCCCCTATCCACAACCAGGTCCCCTACAGACCTGTCCATGGTTTTCCCCCAGACCGCTTCATATGTCCTGGTTCTGTCCATCGACAGCTCATTACTTCCTTCAGTACCACATTGCTCCTCTCCTCACTCATCCCCTCCATTTCTCCAAACCACTTCAGCACACCCTCTCACCTCCCTCATACATACTTTTTTACTACCACACTTCTGTCCACACAACATATTGTCCTGATCCATTTCATTTCCAACACATCTACCCTCGCCACGCTGAACCCACATAGCACCTTCGGGACTACAAGTACCATCAAACATACCCATCTTTCCCCTCATAGAGAATGACCTCTCCACACACACACACACACACACACACACACCACAGGTTATCGACGGCGGTTGAACACGATGGTACAACCCTTTTCTTTAATGGCCGATCCTTTGACCTTACCCTCAAGGTCCAGGCCACCATATTCAAGATCCCCGAGGTTTTCCTAAGGGTAGTATTGATGAGTTTCTTAAAATAACCAGTCATTACAGGTCAAGATCTACCGCTTTTATGATTTCCATGTTCTTATTTCCTTCCACGCATACTAACCTAACTTACGTTAGCGTTCTATTGTGTTAATTCCTAAAAGTTTATTTTTGATGAATCCGCGAAGGCTTGGATTCGTTTGCATGCGAACACTGCTGCTGGCTGTTGCGTGTACACTGTTGACTTGACTACTCAGTACACGTCCTTCTAAACCAAGTATCTACGTTATAATACCTTAGATTATCTGCCGCACCACACATGTCATCACGGAAGGTTAGGTTAGACTGTTGGGAAGCAATAAGTTTGATTAGAAACATTAGGTTGGGAACCCGCAAGGTCAGGTTAGGAGGCGTTCGGGTGAGTTAGGAAGATCTGGGTTAGGGGTAGAAAGCACTGAGGAGTTACGTTAGGGAACATTGGGTTAGGATGTACCAGCTCAGGTTATATATATATAACTCAAATTTTGACTAGGATGCCCGTGGTTAGATTAGAAAGCACAAAGATTGAATTGGGGTTCGTCTGGCTGGAAAACGCTACTGGGTAAGGTTACATCAAGCTCATAATTTCGTTGAGATGGACAAAGCTAGGTTAGGAAGGGCAAGATTAGATTGAGATGCATTAAGTTAGGAGTCACCCCTGCTTCAGAACCTCAATTCTCATCCCTGTAGCCTCAGACTCCGCCCTTTCATCCCCTTAGCTCCACACCCTTCAGCTCCTCAACTTTCGTTTTAGCGCTGCATTAACCCCATCCCTGTCTGTACCCGTGTAACCCCAACTCTTCACCTCTTGATCCTTACATATCTAACTCTGCCTTCTCTGGGTCCCACCTGCCACCTAACCTAACTCCCCCGCCCTGCCACCTCATCTAACACCCAACCTCAACCCTTTACTCCCTGTAACTCTTCCCCTTCATCCTCTCCTAAACCTCACCTCTCCACCATTCGCCATACCCTCAGACTTACACACGCACACACCCCATCCCTGCAGTTGACCAAGATTACTTACCTCACCAGCAGTCCCGTGCAGCGGAACCAAGATAATAGCAGCATAATGTACTGTATTACTCCGTCAATCTTCGTAATACAGCCCCCGGTTTACCATATAGTTCATAAGGTTACAGTTTTCACCATTTCTACGTGACCTCATGAGGAGGACAGTTCCCCCCCTCCTCCATCGCCTATGGTTCCAGCAAAAGCCAGGCCTGACCTAGCTAGACTTAACCAATCAGTCAGTCAAAGCCAGCTTAGCATAACCTGGTCTAGATTAATCATCCAAGCAAAGCCAGTTTAGCCTAACCTAGCATAGTCTAATAAACTTAGTATAACCTAGTTTAGTCTAGCCTAACCTAGTTAGTGTAAGTAAGCATAGCCTAACCTAGTTAGTCTAAGTAAGCATAGCGTAACCTAGTTTAGTCTAAGTAAGCCTAGCCTAGTTAAGCAAGCCTAACCTAACCTAGGGTAGTCTAATTAAGCGTAGCCTTAACCTAATGTAGTCTAAGTAAACCTAGCTCGACTTTGCCGTTCATTCCGTTCACTTGATCGGGTTACTCGCAGATGACTCACAGAAGGTGGAGAGTGTCCGCTTGGCTATATCGAGGCTTTTTCTCCCAAGGCTTTCCTAACCTTTTGTTTATTGTACATTGTTCATAGGTTTTTTTCTTTTCTTTTTAGTTACGCATTCGTGTAAATCTAGTTACGCATTCGTGTGAATCTACTGGACACAGTGTGATTGAAGATATTTTTTTTCTTAAATACGCATTCGTGTGAACCTACTTGACACAGTGTTATTGATGAAGTTATTGTTCAGTAAGGTTACTTGCTGCTTGTGAAGAGTTAGTTGTCTGTTGGTGTAAATATATAGTTTTACAGATGAACCAGTGTTCAACATTGTCTTAAATAGTGACCGGTCTGTTCAACGGTATGTGTAATACCGGTGAACACATTAGTGATCAACAGCAAGTGGACCACATATGAGCATGGGGGCCAGAGAACTGATGCACAAGAAGGGGAGGAGAGGGATCAGGGAGGGGGGTCAGTAAGGGCTAGAATTAGAGGGCGGAGTCACGTCATGTGGACGTTAGTGGTGGAGAACCTCTCATGCAACCTGTATCCGAGTGGCAACACTGTTGAGGCTGTGTCCCTACCCGGACAGGATTGGCTACGTTGCTTCCTGGATTAGTGTTTTTTTTACTCTGTTCTTTCAGGATTTGCTTTTGTTTTGTTTTTTTGCATAATCGTCTCTACGGGAAAAATACATGGTCGCATCTCTTGAAATATGAAAAGAACTGACGAGAATTTTATCTATTTCTGATTGTCTGTCCACCTGTAGAAGGACTGGTGTTTCGTGTTACCCTAGGACCTATCTAAAAGCTCCAGCAGCTCAAATCTGCGCAACTTCTAGCATCAGGAGAATGCATGCTCCTTTGGAGCAAGAAGTTCTTTGGCGAGAGTTCAGTATTCTCGGGGAAATATCTTGAAAGGAGTCTGTAATGTCTATTCTTTTGAGGTTAACATTGCCTTGAAACTGCAGGAGCCCCTGGATAAGTGATTTGGGGGTTGTATAATGATAATGATAATTGTACTGTATGAGGGGACCTATACACTGGTTTTTCCCGCCTCTTGAACTGTCTCTGTCATCAGGTGGCCTCTTAAACCACTGTAAACGGCCGGCAGATACTTACCGTCGCCTTGGTTGGTTCATCCCCACCATCTACCAGAGCCTGACACTAAACCAGTACTGACTGCCTTGCATCCCTTCTGACTGTCGGTTGGCCCAGGTTCTTCTCATGGCTTCAAGTCACCATCTGGTAGCTGTAACCTCTTGAAGAACTCTTTCCACGTTCAGTATCATCCAGCTAAGTTAGAAATATGATTGCTGTTATCAGTCCTTCACACTCTCTCCCTCTCCTCCATGTTGGAAAGCCCTCAAGCCTCTCGTTGTGGCTCAGGCCAATTAACTCGGGCATCATCTTAGGTTTGCTCCTCTCTTGACCTCACTTTGTGCTTCTTGAGGTGCGGTGACCAGACCTAAGACGCGTAATGGAGTTTTCCCATATCCCCTAAGTAGCTTGGCAAACACATGCGATTCAAATATTTGCCTGGAGACAGTCTGCTGTATGCATGTATGTATATTAATCCGTCTTTTATATGTATTAAAGTACGAATTTGATTGGCGTCATGGAGTCAGTTGCCCTTTAAAAAGCCGGACGGTCTGACCCTGACCTTTAAGGGCTGTGTTACAAGCCAGATGTCATATACCCAAGGGTCGTTACCGTCGTTCACAGGGATTTAGTGAAAGACATCAACGTTAGCTAGGAGCAACACACACACACACTAACACACACACACACACACACACACACACACACACCTTCCCTCGTGGAAGAAAACGTGGAGCCAAATCCTCACAATCCTTTGACTTATGACGGGAGGAATGAGGCAGTGTCGGCCAGCATCAGGTGGGTCTTCCATCACACAAGAGTCCACTCCGTACCGTCCTCACCCCCACCACAACCTCGCCATGCCATAAACACCACCTCAGTAATGGCATTATCGTGGTAGGCTGTCCTCTTAACACTGACCATCTTGTCTGTCAGTTGTTTATAGTCCAATACACGAACACAGGTGTTCAGTAGATCTGTGGACTAATGGCATCAAGTCCTACCTCACCACTAGTTAGACATGTGTCAGTTAGATAGTGATCGAGAAAATTATAAAAAGAAAAAAAACGAAAAGGAAGTTTCGACAACTATGACCTTACCTTAGACGCTGACGAAGAGGTGGGCAGTGGTCCCTCTCCGCCCGGGCTGTGAGTAACGAATGCTGTCACTCTACCTGCTAGAGTGACATCACTTTCGCAGTTAATTCCACTTTGTGTGACATCACAAGCGCACCGGGGACATCACGGTGTCCGAGACACACACAACTCCTGCCTTAAGTCTTCGTCAGCCACACCATTGCGAGCAGCGGGATGACGCTTCTCGACCAACTACATGGAACTGGAATCAATATCTTGGAGATGAATAATCAATGGGTCAGGCGATGAGAGGGAGGGAGTAAGGCGGACGAGTAGTTTGTGCAGTGAGCGCACATGGCGGAGTGTAGTGGAAGGGGGCGGGCGCCCACAACCGAACCAGGAATGTCAGCTGATCGATCCCCCTCCCCAACCCGCTAAGCTCCTCCCCTTTCTGCATGCACCCTCCCCATATCCCATATTTTCTTTCTCGAAATCCTCTTACCCTTTCCTCATTCGCGTCGTGTCAAGCCGCGTGTGGCTAAAGAAAGAACTTGTCCACATCCCAGTTGACGATTTGTTTTGACGATTTGACGTGATTTGTTTTGGTTTTGGTTTCGGAATATGCTCAGTGCGGGGCCCCCAGACACCTGTCGCTGTACGAGATCCTTATCTCTTATCACCCCCGCAATCTCCGTTGGCGCTGGATCCATACCGGTCATGCGAGTGGTCTCTTGGCGCAGAGAGAGAGAGAGAGAGAGAGAGAGAGAGAGAGAGAGAGAGAGAGAGAGAGAGAGAGAGCTGCTGTGCGTGATGTGAACCAGATTACCCTGAAAGGGACTCGTCGCCCTTCTTTCTTATCCCAGAGCGGATGATCAGTTAGTGCCAATGATGGCGTGCGATATTGTCTGGCAGGGCGTCCAGGTGGTCGTTGGGTAATACAGGCACAAGACACGCTGTAATGGTGGTTCCAGTGATGATAATGATGATGTTTTGTGGTGGTCATGGTGATGATAATCGTGGGGGGGGGGTTACAAATGGTGATGAGGTGGTCCTCTTTGGTCGTGATGATGTTTGTGGAAGTGTTTTTCTTTGTAGATTTTGGTGATTTTGGTTGTAACTTTGGTTGTCGTCATAGTTGTGGCTTTAGTAGCATGGTTGGTTGTGGTTGGAAAAGAAAAATATGTTAAGTATAGTTTCTTGTCTTAACGTTTTCTTCTCTGCAGTTTCATCCGGTAACCGTTTTCTTTATGATTGGGTAACCTAAAACATTTTGAAGTATGACTAATTGAGCTCGACAGTACGACTCTTGGGCACGATAGTACTGCCCTTGAACACGAAATGACGACCCTTGAGTACAACCCTTGAGCATCACGGTTCGATCATTGAACACGATATTATTAACCTTGAACACGGAGGTACGACCCTTGAGCACTGTGACGCGACCTTCAGTACGACAATACAATCCATGAGCACGATAGTACGACCCCTGGCACAAAGGTACGATCGTTAAGCTCGTATTAATGTCTTCCAGTAAGATGCACATGATTTTGGCCCAAATGAGGTCCCAACAAAAGTAAGGAATGCTTTCAAACATAAAAGGGATACATCAGTCGAAGCTTATGTCTGTCATAATATAATTAACCCATTTACTGTACGGGTAGGGAGTTTTACTATGGTGGGAGCCCATCTCTTGAAAATTTTGTAATATGATACTCTTAGATTTATGTAGGCTGTTTGCATCAACTATGTTCTCATTCTGTTTCATGCATCCACCACTCTTATATCATGAAAACGTTTTTTTTTTTTTACACTTATCAATAAGTTGTTAAACTTTAAGATATATGTCATTTGGTAGCTCTTTCCCTACATCTCTCGAAGACCTGTTCAGTCTACATAACCGATCTCTTTTATAGACTTGTAGCTTGTGATTGGGTTATCACTCACTTATCTCTCTTTCAATGTTGTTAGACGTAAAGTCTCTAGTTTTCTTGATTGTAGTCCCCTCTTTGTTACCTTCCTCTAGACCTTCTCTGTGAGCTTATGTCCTTTAGATACGGCGACCAAACCTGAGAAGCATAATCAATGTTAACTCTTATGTAGGGTATAAATAGCTTGCTAAGTATTTCCTTATCCATATACTTGAAAGTTATTATGGTATATCCTAGCAGACACTTTGTCTCCCTAATTATTCTCCAAATAATTAGGTTAGGATGTCAATTGTCATTCTTACACACACACAAGCTTATTTTCACCTAGGTATTAATCATTTGTTCATGTCTATGTATGCATACATTTTTTGCGCCTATCTGTTCATCATATGCATTTGTTTTATGCAGACAGAAACAAATGGTTGGAAATTGACAATGATTTCAGTTCATGAAAAAGATATATCAAGAATATAGGGTGATCCACTGCGCATCTCGATCGTCTGACCTTCTTCCCGCGTTTCACAGTTTGTAAACATGGCTCAGCTTCAGCCCAAGGAACAGCTCACGCTCGGTAAGTTTTGTCGTTTTTACTGTACAGTGAGACAATGATACACCTCTACAGTGAACAGAAAGGAAAGATGATTTGTTTCATTTTCAGATGGTGCGAGTGAACAAGGGTTCCTGTCCTTCTATCGCGGGCTACCCGAGGTAAGACTTCCCAGGGTTTCAGCAATTTTAAAGCGGCTTATTCTAGGTCGTCCTGAAGAAGCAAGTTTAATCTGATTAATGTTATTGTACATAGTTAAATGAACGCTATGTGTGTAAACGTTGATAAGTAACCTCTCACGAGAATATCAGAGAGCGTTATTTGGAGAAAGGATTCCAAAATAGATGCTAAATTGTTAAAATACAGTAGTGATTAGCAAGCGTGGTTGATTTTTTTTTTCATTAAAGCATTAATTTTTTTTTTTTTTAGGCACGATTAAGGAGTTTATTTTGCTTGTTCGATTGTACAAGTAAACAGTTTGAGTATTATTGGAGTTGAAATTTTGATTGCACGGTTTCACACGTGGCACTTGATACGTTTCATTTAGGTGAGGGAAGATGTTATGAATCGTCATTCAGTAAGGTATGGCAATACCAAAAGAAGTGAGCGGGACATTAGAACACAGGGGAAATATTAGTTAAAATGAAGGTGAAAGAAAATTAGATCATATTTAGAACGCTAGCATAACTGTATGCAAGATCTTTTTATATTGATACACTTTGATAAGATTTAAAAAAGATTAGTAAACGTGTGTGTTTATGTTGCACCATTTATTTTCTTATTTAATGAATAGTTATTATTCTCTTGACCAGAAACCAAACACCACCGTAAGAGTATTTGACCGTGGAGACTACTATACTGTGCATGGCCAGGATGCCTTGCTCGCAGCAAGAGAACTTTTCCGCACTAATTCTGTTGTGAAATATTTAGGATCAGGTATGTACATTGTCATATTAGCTTAGATATTATGTTGATTGTATTATAGATGCAGATAACCATCGTACTTGTACTTACCTACATGTCTAATTTCATTTAAGAATGATACAAAAGCTTTTTTTGGAGAGAGAGAGAGAGAGAGAGAGAGAGAGAGAGAGAGAGAGAGAGCATTTTTGGTGAGTTCTTACATATAATCATGGATATAGCTTAGGTTTATGTCACAGTACTTAACACTAATGAAACAGTGACATGTTTTGAGCACATCATCTCCTTAATATAGAATATGCATTGTCCTCTGTCTTGCTAAATATTGGGTGCTCACATTGTCATCTGGGAAGTTTCCTTTTAGGTATTTATTTGGTATTCTTCTATGCTGTTTCTGTAATTAACGTTATTAGCCTCAGTGCACTGAAGATGGAGGAAAGTGATGAAACAGGTAAACACTTCTAAAAATATTGAAAGGAACATTCAGTGTTCTCTTTGTAATTTTTTTTATGTATTTTGTATATAACAATCATTTGTAGTCAAAAACATGTTAAGAAACATAACTTTTGACTTAAAGAGATGGAAGGATGGAGTAAACAGGGTTTTGAGAATATCAATGCTTAACAATCTGTTACAGGTTGAAGTAGTAGGTAGGATTATTAGGTAGAAGTATTCAGTAGTTGCATTAGGTAGGAGCCTCTGCAGACACTGCCCTCGAGTTGTGCTTGTGGCCTGTTAAGGGTGAGGCACTAAATGCTAAGAAGCAGCACTGGAGTTCACTAGTTATTGAGACTATATTGCTATGGCCATTCCCTTGAGGGAGTTCCATTTGGGAACAGGCATCAGAGATATAGATGTAGTACATTCTGTGAATAGAATGAATTGGAGTGATGTGGTATGTAGGAGGCATTGTGCTTTCATCAAGCATAATGAGGACTATTGAAGCATTCAAGAAAAATCATGAAACTGTGTGGGGTTAGACTGTCTGGTTTCATTACTACTGGAAAGTAAATGTGTGCTAATGAAACCATATTTCATTTATTCGTTCTGTTACCTTGCTGAGGCAGGAGAGGCAGGGATGTACATTAAAAAAGATATTTTCCACTATGTGGTATGGGGTAAGCTTTTTGAATTTTGTGATAATACCATTATTCTATTGCTTTTGATGGTCTAGTGTTTTGACTTGTGATGTCCACTGAAAATACATCTCTTAACCTCTGAATACATCACTCCTGTTCCATTCCCATTAATTGATGGTGTTCGTATGTGAACCAGTTAAAGTAGCATAAAATGTCTCTCTAGAATAGTTTTTATTATAGCTTGATTTATTCTGTTGATTGCTTTTAATCTTAATATGTTTGCTTTTACTCTTAATATGTTTGCTCCTCCTCGAAGGCTCAGATTGGGGTGTTTAAATGTGTGTGGATGTAACCAAGATGAGAAAAAAGGAGAGATAGGTAGTATGTTTGAGGAAAGGAACCTGGATGTTTTGGCTCTGAGTGAAACGAAGCTCAAGGGTAAGGGGAAGAGTGGTTTGGGAATGTCTTGGGAGTAAAGTCAGGGGTTAGTGAGAGGACAAGAGCAAGGGAAGGAGTAGCACTACTCCTGAAACAGGAGTTGTGGGAGTATGTGATAGAGTGTAAGAAAGTAAATTCTAGATTGATATGGGTAAAACTGAAAGTTGATGGAGAGAGATGGGTGATTATTGGTGCATATGCACCTGGGCATGAGAAGAAAGATCATGAGTGGCAAGTGATTTGGGAGCAGGCTGAATGAGTGTGTTAGTGGTTTTGATGCACAAGACCGGGTTATAATGATGGGTGATTTGAATGCAAAGGTGAGTACTGTGGGAGTTGAGGGAATAATTGGTATACATGGGGTGTGCAGTGTTGTAAATGGAAATGGTGAAGAGCTTGTAGATTTATGTGCTGAAAAAGGACTGGTGATTGGGAATACCTGGTTTAAAAAGTGAGATATACATAAGTATACGTATGTAAGTAGGAGAGATGGCCAGAGAGTGTTATTGGATTACGTGTTAATTGATAGGCGCGCGAAAGAGAGACTTTTGGATATTAATGTGCTGAGAGGTGCTGTCTGATCATTATCTTGTGGAGGCGAAGGTGAAGATTTGTATGGGTTTTCAGAAAAGAAGAGAGAATGTTGGGGTGAAGAGGGTGGTGAGAGTAAGTGAGCTTGGGAAGGAGACTTGTGTGAGGAAGTACCAGGAGAGACTGAGTTCAGAATGGAATAAGGTGAGAGCAAAGGATGTAAGGGGAGTGGGGGAGGAATGGGATGTATTTAGGGAAGCAGTGATGGCTTGCGCAAAAGATGCTTGTGGCATGAGAAGCATGGGAGGTGGGTTGATTAGAAAGGGTTGTGAGTGGTGGGATGAAGAAGTAAGATTATTAGTGAAAGAGAAGAGAGAGGCATT
This sequence comes from Panulirus ornatus, assembly GCF_036320965.1. Classification (NCBI taxonomy): domain Eukaryota; kingdom Metazoa; phylum Arthropoda; class Malacostraca; order Decapoda; family Palinuridae; genus Panulirus; species Panulirus ornatus. The sequence continues at coordinate 23,059,657 of NC_092225.1, read as the reverse complement.
TGGACAATTTTTGCAGGGAAAAAATGCAAATGAGTCGGAGATGTATAAAAGAAAGAGACAGGAGGTCAAGAGAAAGATGCAAGAGGTGAAAAAGAGGGCAAATGAGAGTTGGGGTGAGAGAGTATCATTAAATTTTAGGGAGAATAAAAAGATGTTTTGGAAGGAGGTAAATAAAGTGCGTAAAACAAGGGAGCAAATGGGAACTTCAGTAAAGGGCGCTAATGGGGAGGTGATAACAAGTAGTGGTGATGTGAGGAGGAGATGGAGTGAGTATCTTGAAGGTTTGTTGAATGTGTTTGATGATAGAGTGGCAGATATAGGGTGTTTTGGTCGAGGTGGTGTGCAAAGTGAGAGGGTTAGGGAAAATGATTAGGTAAACAGAGAAGAGGTAGTAAAAGCTTTGCGGAAGATGAAAGCCGGCAAGGCAGCGGGTTTGGATGGCATTGCAGTGGAATTTACTAAAAAAGGGGGTGACTGTATTGTTGACTGGTTGGTAAGGTTATTTAATGTATGTATGATTCATGATGAGGTGCCTGAGGACTGGCGGAATGCTTGCATAGTGCCATTGTACAGAGGCAAAGGGGATAAGAGTGAGTGCTCAAATTACAGAGGTATAAGTTTGTTGAGTATTCCTGGTAAATTATATGGGAGGGTATTGATTGAGAGGGTGAAGGCATGTACAGAGCATCAGATTGGGGAAGAACAGTGTGGTTTCAGAAGTGGTAGAGGATGTGTGGATCAGGTGTTTGCTTTAAAGAATGTATGTGAGAAATACTTAGAAAAGCAAATGGATTTGTATGTAGCATTTATGGATCTGGAGAAGGCATATGATAGAGTTGATAGAGATGCTCTGTGGAAGGTATTAAGAATATATGGTGTGGGAGGCAAGTTGTTAGAAGCAGTGAAAAGTTTTTATCGAGGATGTAAGGCATGTGTACGTGTAGGAAGAGAGGAAAGTGATTGGTTCTCAGTGAATGTAGGTTTGCGGCAGGGGTGTGTGATGTCTCCATGGTTGTTTAATTTGTTTATGGATGGGGTTGTTAGGGAGGTGAATGCAAGAGTTTTGGAAAGGGGGGCAAGAATGCAGTCTTTTGTGGATGAGAGAGCTTGGGAAGTGAGTCAGTTGTTGTTTGCTGATGATACAGCGCTGGTGGCTGATTCATGTGAGAAACTGCAGAAGCTGGTGACTGAGTTTGGTAAAGTGTGTGAAAGAAGAAAGTTAAGAGTAAATGTGAATAAGAGCAAGGTTATTAGGTACAGTAGGGTTGAGGGTCAAGTCAATTGGGAGGTAAGTTTGAATGGAGAAAAACTGGATTAAGCAAAGTGTTTTAGATATTTGGGAGTGGATCTGACAGCGGATGGAACCATGGAAGTGGAAGTGAATCATAGGGTGGGGGAGGGGGCAAAAATTCTGGGAGCCTTGAAGAATGTTTGGAAGTCGAGAACATTATCTCGCAAAGCAAAAATGGGTATGTTTGAAGAAATAGTGGTTCCAACAATGTTGTATGGTTGCGAGGCGTGGGCTATGGATAGAGTTGTGCGGAGGAGGGTGGATGTGCTGGTAATGAGATGTTTGAGGACAATATGCGGTGTGAGGTGGTTTGATCGAGTAAGTAATGTAAGGGTAAGAGAGATGTGTGGAAATAAAAAGAGCGTGGTTGAGAGAGCAGGAAAGGGTGTTTTGAAATGGTTTGGTCACATGGAGAGAATGAGTGAGGAAAGATTGACCAAGAGGATATATGTGTCGGAGGTGGAGGGAATGAGGAGAAGTGAGAGACCAAATTGGAGGTGGAAAGATGGAATGAAAAAGATTTTGTGTGATCGGGGCCTGAACATGCGGGTGGGTGAAAGGCGGGCAAGGAATAGAGTGAATTGGAACGATGTGGTATACCGGGGTCGACGTTCTGTCAATGGATTGAACCAGGGCATGTGAAGCATCTGGGGTAAACCATGGAAAGTTGTGTGGGGCCTGGATGTGGAAAGGGAGCTGTGGTGTCGGTGCATTATATTACATGACAGCTAGAGACTGAGTGTGAACGAATGGGGTCTATGTTGTCTTTTCCTAGCGCTACCTCGCACACATGAGTGGGGAGGGGGTTGTTATTCCATGTGTGGCAAGGTGGCGATGGGAATAAATAAAGGCAGACAGTATGAATTATGTACATGTGTATATATGTATATGTCTGTGTGTGTATATATATGTGTACATTGAGATGTATAGGTATGTATATTTGCGTGTGTGGACGTGTATGTATATACATGTGTATGTGGGTGGGTTAGGCCATTCTTTCGTCTGTTTCCTTGTGCTACCTCGCTAACGCGGGAGACAGCGACAAAGCAAAATAAATAAATATATATGTTTGCTGAATATGGATAGTCCAGATTTTATTTTTAGAATCAAAAAATTTCAAATATATAGGATACGAGCCTTTTTGGTGTAGAAATTAGCATTACTGACCATGTTTCAGACAATCCCAACTGGCTTAGGCTGGTGTGTGTTTGTATGCACACACATTTAAGAGTAAAGACTTGGTACACATATACAGATTAAGAAACGGAGCAGCACGTGTTTAAAATTCACTTCATTGTCTACTTATATAGTTATCACAAATGCATTTGTACATTGCTCATAGTTACGATTTTATGCTTTACATAATCATTATGTAGAAAAAAGATGTCATGTTTTGTTTAGTATGTACACATTTTATTATGAAATTGTGGTATTTTTACTGAAAAGCATATTGAAAGCATTTTCACTACATTATTAATGTTTAGGGCATGTTAGTAACAACCTTCTGTTGCCTTTGGAGTTCTTTAATTGTTCATAAATTTCACTCATGGGTATTATTTCTGATTTTAAGCATGTGAGTGATTAAAGTCTTAGTGCATGCCATTCTGTTTAAAGGTGTTATTTATGAACCTATGAATAATTTAGCAACTTACTCAGGGAATAACAAACTGGAATCAGTGGTACTGAGCCGTCTGAACTTTGAGTCACTTGTGCGGGATCTCTTGCTGGTGAAACACTATAGAGTGGAAGTGTATAAAACAAAATCTTCTGGGAAAAATGACTGGGAGGCTGAGCACAAGGTAAGTTTTAATGCTTTTGATCACTTAAATAAGTTACTAGGCTGTCAGAGACTACCTTTTTTGCATGGAAGAAACATTAATGTGAATGTGATTGATTGTACTGTAGAATAATGTTGCGCCCAGAAGTAAAAAGTAAACATGTTGACAGTTGTAATGTTTCCAATGTGGTTAGATGAGAGTTTCATTCAACAAAGGATTATTGAAGAACTATGTTTATTATCAGGATATTGAACTAAGAGGGAAATTTATTTTAGGAGTGAACGTGAAATGAACCAGTATCTAGCATGATGTTTAACTAGTACTCATTAGAACAAATTCTGCTCTTCAGGCATCTCCAGGCAACTTGTCTCAGTTTGAAGAGGTTCTTTTTGGTGCTAACAACGAGCTTACGGTTACAACAGGTGTTATGGCAGTCAAGTTGGGCACAGAAAATGGGCAAAGGGTAAGAAGTTTGATTAAGTGCTTTTTTATATGTATTTTGAATATTTATTATGTTTTCTTTTAGGGAGGAAAACATGTTTTTCTGTTAAAAAAGATATTACTAATCTTTGTATTTTCTATTATGTATTATTATTATTATCTGTTTATGAAGGAGGGTGGTCTACAGACGCAAAGTCCTGCCCCTTATCTCTCTTTTCTTTTCATATAGATTTCTGAATATTCTACTAATATTACATTTACTTCTTCTAGGATTAGCTTATGTTTCAGGCATACAACTCTTATGCAGAAGTGCTATCCACATACTTCTGTACACTTATGTTGCCTGATTTTCATCCATGCTAACTTGTTCTGTATTTTTCTAGTGTCAGAGTACTCTTATGTTAAGTTGTCATGGCATTTTAGAATTTATGTATTTATTTGCTTTGTCGCTGTCTCCTGCGTTTGCGAGGTAGTGCAAGGAAACAGACGAAAGAAATGGCCCAACCCACCCCCATACACAATGTATGTACATACACGTCCACACACGCAAATATACATACCTATACATCTCAATGTACACATATATATACACACACAGACACATACATATATACCCATGCACACAATTCACACTGTCTGCCTTTATTCATTCCCATCGCCACCTCGCTACACATGGAATACCATCCCCCTCCCCCCTCATGTGTGCGAGGTAGCACTAGGAAAAGACAACAAAGGCCCCTCTCGTTCACACTCAGTCTCTAGCTGTCATGCAATAATGCCCGAAACCACAGCTCCCTTTCCACATCCAGGCCCCACACAACTTTCCATGGTTTACCCCAGACGCTTCACATGCCCTGATTTGATCCACTGACAGCACGTCAACCCCAGTATACCACATCGATCCAATTCACTCTATTCCTTGCCCGCCTTTCACCCTCCTGCATGTTCAGGCCCCGATCACACAAAATCTTTTTCACTCCATCTTTCCACCTCCAATTTGGTCTCCCACTTCTCCTCGTTCCCTCCACCTCCGACACATATATCCTCTTGGTCAATCTTTCCTCACTCATTCTCTCCATGTGCTCAAACCATTTCAAAACACCCTCTTATGCTCTCTCAACCACGCTCTTTTTATTTCCACACATCTATCTTACCCTTACATTACTTACTTGATCAAACCACCTCACACCACACATTGTCCTCAAACATCTCATTTCCAGCACATCCACCCTCCTGCACACAACTCTATCCATAGACCACGCCTCGCAACCATACAACATTTTTGGAACCACTATTCCTTCAAACATACCCATTTTTGCTTTCTGATATAATGATCTCGACTTCCACACATTCTTCAAGGCTCCCAGGATTTTCGCCCCCTCCCCCACCCTATGATTCACTTCCACTTCCATGGTTCCATCCACTGCCAGATCCACTCCCAGATATCTAAAACATTTTACTTCCTCCAGTTTTTCTCCATTCAAACTTACCTCCCAATTGACTTGACCCTCAACCCTACTGTACCTAATAACCTTGCTCTTGTTCACATTAACTCTTAACTTTCTTCTTTCACACACTTTACCAAACTCAGTCACCAGCTTCTGCAGTTTCTCACATGAATCAGCCACCAGCGCTGTGTCATCAGCGAACAACAACTGACTCACTTCCCAAGTTCTCTCATCCACAACAGACTTCATACTTGCCCCTCTTTCCAAAACTCTTGCATTCACCTCCCTAACAACCCCATCCATAAACAAATTAAAGAACCATGGAGACATCACACACCCCTGCCGCAAACCTACATTCACTGAGAACCAATCACTTTCCTCTCTTCCTACACGTACACATGCCTTACATCCTCGATAAAAACTTTTCACTGCTTCTAACAACTTGCCTCCCACACCATATATTCTTAATACCTTCCACAGAGCATCTCTATCAACTCTATCATATGCCTTCTCCAGATCCATAAATGCTACATACAAATCCATTTGCTTTTCTAAGTATTTCTCACATACATTCTTTAAAGCAAACACCTGATCCACACATCCTCTACCACTTCTGAAGCCACACTGCTCTTCCCCAATCTGATGCTCTGTACATGCCTTCACCCTCTCAATCAATACCCTCCCATATAATTTACCAGGAATACTCAACAAACTTATACCTGTGTAATTTGAGCACTCTCTTATCCCCTTTGCCTTTGTACAATGGCACTATGCACGCATTCCGCCAATCCTCAGGCACCTCACCATGAGTCATACATACATTAAGTAACCTTACCAACCAGCCAACAATACAGTCACCCCCTTTTTTAATAAATTCCACTGCAATACCATCCAAACCTGCTGCCTTGCCATCTTTCATCTTCCGCAAAGCTTTTACTACCTCTTCTCTGTTTACCAAATCATTTTCCCTAACCCTCTCACTTTGCACACCACCTCGACCAAAACACCCTATATCTGCCACTCTATCCTCAAACACATTCAACAAACCTTCAAAATACTCACTCCATCTCCTTCTCACATCACCACTACTTGTTATCACCTCCCCATTAGCGCCCTTCACTGAAGTTCCCATTTGCTCCCTTGTCTAACGCACTTTATTTACCTCCTTCCAGAACATCTTTTTATTCTCCCTAAAATTTAATGATACTCTCTCACCCCAACTTTCATTTGCCCTCTTTTTCACCTCTTGCATCTTTCTCTTGACCTCCTGTCTCTTTCTTTTATACATCCACTCAATTGCATTTTTTCCCTGCAAAAATCGTCCAAATGCCTCTCTCTTCTCTTTCACTAATAATCTTACTTCTTCATCCCACCACTCACTACCCTTTCTAATCAACCCACCTCCCACGCTTCTCATGCCGCAAGCATCTTTTGCACAATCCATCACTGATTCCCTAAATACATCCCATTCCTCCCCCACTCCCCTTACTTCCATTGTTCTCACCTTTTTCCACTCTCTACTCAGTCTCTCCTGGTACTTCCTCACACAAGTCTCCTTCCCAAGCTCACTTACTCTCACCACCCTCTTCACCCCAACATTCACTCTTCTTTTCTGAAAACCCATACAAATTTATATGTAGGTATCATTTTTTTTCTTGCTTCATTGCTGATTCCTGTGTTAGTGAGGTTATGCCAGGAACAGGAGAATAGAGGCCACATCCACTGGCATTCATTCTCTAGCTGTTGTGTCATGTGCCGAAATCATACTTTCTATTATTCTTTCCTCCAGTTTTGGCAGTTTGAGAGCTTTTGTCCTGTCTTCATAGCTTGTTTCATTGTGTGTGTGTAAGAAAGAAAGAGAAAAAGATTTTGTGAATATGCATACCCATTTGTGCATGCTAGGAGTAAATGCTATAATTGTAGGGTTCCACCTCTTTTTACCTTTACATTTGTACTGTATAGATGGACTTTTCTAGTCTTAACCACATTCACCTCATCATAACTTAGCCTATTCCACCAATCTGATATTCTGTTGTTAGAGAAAGAGTACATTACATTTTTGTTCATGTTTAACTTGGTGTTTATTTTTGTTGTTTGGTTGTGGCATCTCTCTGAAGTATAAAGAATTAGGTTGATGTTGTGTTCTTGAAATTTGAATATGGTTATGAGTATTAGCAGATTAAGGACATCTACATGTTCCTGCAAGTGTGAAGACCAAGATGACAGCTAGAGTTGATTATGCACCATATTAACATGAATATTATTGTTTTTGTCAGATGGTTGGAGTTGGGTATGTGGATGTGAATGGTCGCCTGATGTCTGTGTCAGAGTTCAGTGACAATGACACATTTAGTAACCTGGAAGCATTGATAGTACAATTGGGACCTCGGGAATGTCTTATCCCCTCTGGTGATATTGGCCCTGATGGTGCCAAGCTCAAGCAGGTGAGGGCAGCTTGACGTATTTTCATGATATTCCCATTAGCCTAAATGCATTGCCTGTGCTTATCATATTCATCAATTAGTGTAAGAGTTAGTAGTCAGTTTATTCATGATTGAAATGATGATGCGCTGTAGTTGAATAATATGTTTTTATGTTTATGTATTATTGGATGTGTTTAGAATAATGAATTTATATATGTAACTGATAATACTTTCAAAGGTGTTGTCTCGAAGTCCACTGCTTGTATCTGAAAGGAAGAGGACTGAATTTAACAATAAGGATGCCGGCCAAGACCTAGGCCGTTTGTTACGTAAAAAGGGTGGAGAAGCGGCCTCTGTTTCTGCACGACCAGAAATGGATCGTACATATGCCATTTCAGCCTTGGCAGCAGTAATAAAGTACTTGGAGGTTAGTACTGGAATTAGAAGTTGTTAAAGTGTCTATGTAGGTCTGACATGTCTTGTAAGAGCATGATAATGTTATAATGTTGTGTCAGCATTTGAATTTTTATTCAAAATACAGATCATTGTGTAAATGAAAACCCCCAAGATCATCATGTACATGAAAAACCTGTACCCTTCTAGCTCCTGGGTGATGAGTCTAACTTTGGACAGTTTTCATTGTCCATGTATGACCTGACCCAGTACATGCGACTTGATAGTGCAGCAATACGAGCATTGCATGTTGAGCCCACTGGAGGAACTGGGGAAACATCTGGTAATATAACCAAAACGCATACCCTTCTTGGTCTTCTAGACAAGTGTCGAACTCCTCCTGGTCATCGTTTACTATTACAGTGGCTCAGACAACCCTTAGTGGATATCAACAAGATTCGTAAGTATTTTGATCATGTTTAAAGTAAGCCTTTTGGTTTCTCTCAGTAAGAAATTAAACAAGTTAACTACCTTTTTTTAAAGTACTTTTACTTTTTACTCACACCTTTCTTCATATTCATTTTATTAAAAAATAAGTTTTCTTAATTTTTGATTGTTTTCCCTTTTAAATTTTGATTCTTTTTCTTTTTGGATACTTGTATGCTTGTTTTTGTTGATACACACCATGCTTTTAACTATTCTTTTTGAGCTCTGTTTATACACACTTTGCCCTCCATTCATATTTAGTTCATTACTAAAAATATTGTGAGGAACATGTTAAACAGTTACACTAAATCAAGTTAGTTACCATCTTACCGAATTGTTTCCTTGATATCTGTACTACTACATTTGCATTGTGGAGGATTATGTTAAGTGGGATTACATGTAAAAATGTATGATTAATGGGAAACAGTATGGTATACAAATGAGAATTGAGCAGTGATTGAAAGATAAAGTGGAATCAATAAAACTAGGCTAAACACTAAGTGGGTTTTATTGTGAATGTAATGTAAGTGGAAAAGAAATTGATAGAGCAACATGTGTTTCTGACAGTAGTGCTTGCATGAGCAGATGTTGCTGAGGATGTACAAAAATCATTCTTTATTTGGTATCTTTTGCAGAAGAACGACAAGACTTAGTAGAAGCTGTTGTATCATCAGTGGAGCTGCGGCATAGTCTTGGAGAAGAGCACCTTCGTCGTATTCCAGACTTGAATCGCTTGGCACGTAAACTGGCACGCAAGGCAGCGACACTTCAAGATTGTTACAGGTACATAGATAAGTTTGGATTGCGATGAGTTAATTGTGTTGTGTACGAATCACTGCTGAGAACATCCATTCTTTGCATTGCAAGCATGTCATTAAATATTATAGTAATTGCTAACTTTACCTTGTGCACCTTTCGTTTTGGGTTAATGATATCCATAGGGATATGGGAGAAAGACTTTTAGGTAGAAACCTCTGAAAATGCTGTGCTAGGGTTGCCTTCTGCCAATGGCCTGTTAAGGGTGAAGCACGAAAGGCCAAGAAATGGCACTGGAGTTCAACATTTATGGAGACTTTTGCTGGCCACTCCCGTGATGGTGGGATTTGGGCTTGAAAAGTAATTAATAATTGCTGGTTTAAACTTTGTTGCTGCACATCAAATGGCATTCATGGTAATTGAATAGCCATTATCATCAGAATATGAATATGGTTTAACATAATAAATTTTTGAAATTTCTTTACAGATTTTATCAGTGTGTTGAGCGTCTGCCAAATTTGTGTGAAGCAATTGCAAAATATGATGGCCCTCATGTAGCATCTCTTGCTGCTGTCTTCACAACTCCTCTCCAGGTAAACTTTATTGTTTCCAGTCATTTAGATGATGTTTATTTAGTGAAATTGAATTGGTCATGAAGATTTTTGAGAGTGTTGGTTAACTGAAGGTTATGGTATTGTATTTTGAAGTAATCTGTCCTTGTCTTCATGAAAACTGCTGCATCTGACTTGACCTTTGCATGTTCCTCTGAATAAAAGTGTGCATTTGTTTTGAGTATAGTTTACACTTTGCTGATGTTCCTGTCAGAGCAGCACATTTGGGGTGAACATTTATGTAGTTGATTTCAGTTAAAGCCGTTGATTCCCAAAACTTTTTTTCATTATCATTTAGATCAGCCTTATGTATATTTTTTTTAACAAGTCATACTTGTATGGTTGAAAATCCCTAGTCAAGCAAAATTGATTCCCTCAAAAGGTACATCTCTGTATGCACTTGATGCACACCATATAAATGGGAACTAAATAAATTCTAAGGGATTGGTGATTAGAAATTAGTCATATCTTGCTACTTCTTAGGAGTATTTTTCTTTATCGATTCTCAGTGTTCCTGTTAGTTTCAGTTCACTTATTTATATTCATTTGACTTACATTTGAGGATAGTGTTTGTATTTACTGAGAGTTTTTTCTGTTTCATAAAGGAGTTGATATCGGATCTGTCAAAGTTTCAAGAAATGATTGAAACCACTGTTGACATGGAACAGGCAAATCAAGGGGAGTATGTCATCAAGCCAGATTTTGATGATACCCTAGGAGGTAAGAAAACCCAACTAGTTATTTTGATTTTGTTTAGGTAGAATACTTTATTTTGGAGATGGAAGATAGTAAAAAGATGAGAAAGGTATTTCTTGTGAAGAAATTGAAGACATATGGATGAGTGCCTTTTAAGTTAGTATGGTCATACAGGAGATGATTGGTCTGTAAAAATCTCTTGTAGTTTAGTTGAAGATGCAAGAAGAGGTAGACCTCTGAAGTAATGTGTGGGTATGTTTAAGGAAAGATCTAGAGTGTAGAGGTTTTTCAGGTTAGGGTTTTGCCAGAATGATATGTTAAGTATAACAGATGCAGTTGATGTCAAAAAAGAGTTTGTCAGTTTAATATATTGTACATGAGGAGATGGGCGCATGAAATATAATCTGTTTACACTTGATCCATATCGTGTAAATTGGAATGAAGTTGAAGGTTGTGAACAGATAGAATGATTGCATGAGAAATCTTGGTGTAGGAGATCTTAGTTAATTAAACCAGCCATGACTAATCAGTTATTGGTGATCTTGGATTAAAATGTTTGACTAATAATGTTTTTCCCATTTAGGATTTGTAGAAAATTTGGTGACTTTCTTTTGAAAGCAATACTATCAGTGTAATTACTTGTAACTGGTAAGATGGCATAACCTGCAATGACTATTTTTTCACACTTAATTTACTTTCCTGCTTTAGCAAGATAGTGTTAGGTTCAAATGATTGATTGCCTCACATGCAAACATCCAGTCTTTAGCTGTAATATTCTGAAACCAAGCCTAGCATCCACATCCCACAGACTGTTGTGGATGAATTTATAACCAGTGGTTAAAAGTTATGATAATCCAAGTAATCTTTCATCATGGTAATTAACTGCAGTTAGCATGTTATACAGGGTACATTAGGTTTACTCCACATAAGTTTGGTTTAACCTTAGGGAATATGGCAGATGATAGGTTGGTGAAGGTCTGCTTTGGTAAGATTGTGGGTGCAGGGAGGAGAGATAGACAGCAAAAAAGATAGGCTTCCACAGTGAGTCCATTGCTTTCGATGAGAAGGTTTTGGATGGAAATACTGGGGAAATGATTTTTTATTGGGTGCAGTAAAGAGAGTAAAGGCTAAGAAGCTGTAGTGGAGCTCACTAGTTGTGGAGAGACTGTTGCCATGGGCACCCTCTTGAGGGAGTACCAGGCGGGATCAGGCATCAGAGATATAGATAGATAGATAGACAGTAAAGTCATTTTCTGTTGGGAACATGTGATTGGAGAATTTAAGTCTTGCTTTAAAGAATCATCATGATGTGCAGAGAGTAAAATATAGAATTCCTTTTATCAGCTCTCTGGACATGAATTTGAGGATGTGTGAGTGACTTAAGAGGTTTTATGAACTTGAAACACCTTATATGATTAGTGTTGGAGTTTGATGTTTTATACTTCTATGAGCTCATTTCTAATGCAGATGGTCAAGCATATTTAAAAACCATATCTAATTAATGAACTTTACATACTTTTTTCTAGAGCTACGAGAAACGATGAATAATTTGGAAGCAGACATTCAAAGTCAGCTGAGGAGGGCTGCAAATGATCTTGGTCTCGATGCTGGAAAGAGCATTAAATTGGAGTCCAATACACAGCTTGGTTACTTCTTTAGAGTCACACTCAAGGTAATGAGTTCAAGTTTACTTCTTGTTCATATTAAATCTGCAGACCAAGGATAAAAGCTTGTCATGCTTGTGCAATTTACACTTGTTTAGTTTCTCTCAGTCTTCCATCAGTCATATGTAGCTTCATTTATTATTATTGAATACAGAACTTTTTTGAAACATTAACCTATTAACTAATGTTCTTTCCCACCATCAAAGTTTCTGCTTTTCATGTTTTAAAGTGTATTTTTAACCTTACAAAGTTATTCATTTAAAAATATCACTTTAGAATTCTAAGTACGATTTGTTCACTTGTTTCACTCTAATGATTGCGTGTGTGTATTATTTCCTCGTCCTTCTCAGCACATACGCTCCTTACTGCCTCTTGTAGCTTTCCTGACACACCATATAATCATAATGCCTTCCACAAAGCACCTCAGACAACTCTGTCATATGTTTACTCCAAATCCATAAATGCCACTTTTTTTCTTTGTATTTATCGCACAAATTCCTCAAAGCAAAGCCATGGCCACACAATCTCTACCTCTCCTAATTGCTCTTCTTAGTTTTGCGAGTTAGCTTCATGAACCTTACTCAAAGTCCTCATTTGATGTATGGAAGTGAGGCTATTATGGTTTGCCCCTGGTGTGTGTGTGTGCGTGCATGTATTACTATGATTTTAATACATTCCCAGGACTCCATGCATATTAGGGCCCTAGGGCTATAAGCCTTGCAGCCCCTGTCCAGGGGTTTTGCAGAATGCTGTGCCACACTAATTAGCAGGGACATATAGACCTCCTTTAAAGTGAGAATTTGATGAAAATATAATCTGTGGTGTTATAGCTTTGCTGAAGGTGAGTCATCACTTGTGGTGAAACTTCAAGGGTCTGGCAATGCTTGTGTGCAAGTATCTCTGTCTCATGCCTGTTCCTTCTTGGAACTCTCTCAAAAGGGTGGCCACAGCAGTAGAGTCTCCATAACTAGTGAACTCCAGCACCACTTCTTAGCCCTTAGTGCCTCACCTTTTACAGGCCACTGGCAGAGGGCAACTTGAGCAGTGTTTGCAGAAGCCCTAGATTACTAAAAATGTGGAAGAGGGAGGATGTGTTGGTTATGAAAGGTTTGACCGTAGTATGTGGTGTGAGGAAGGTTGATCAAATAAGAATGAAAGGGTAAAAGAGAGTTATAGAAGAAAGAAGAGAGTATGAGAAAGCTGAAGAAGGTATGCTTAAATGGTTTGGACATGAGGAGAGGCTGAGGGTATACGTGTTGAAACTGGAGGAATGAAGGACGAGTTGGAAGGATGGATTTGCAATTATTTTAGTGCTTGGGGCCTGAAAATGTAGGAGGGTGTGAAGCATGCATGGTTTAAAGGAAATTGGAGCTGTATGGTATACAGGGGATGAGATTCTGTCTGTAGGCAGAACCAGGGCATATGAATTGTATGGGAAACCATGGAAAGGTCTGTGGGGCTTGCCTATGGATGGATGATGTAGATTTTGTTGCATTGTACATGACAGGTATATAGTGTGTCATTGAATAAGATCACTTTTTTGTTCATGGTGCAGTGTAGCTACATGAGAATTGGTGAACAGTTATGAATAAAAGATTCATATTTTCGTGCAGAAATATGAAAAAATAGATCCCCTATATATCTTTCTTTGGGCATGGTGGAGTGTTGAAGTTTGCACTCTCCATGCAATTTAAAACAGTGCTGTGGAAATCTTGTCCTGGGTGATGTATGTTGCAGTTATCGTGTACCAACCAGTGATGCAGTTGAAATTTAGTATTTGGTTATGAACTTACATGTAGATATCTATAACTTTATTTTTCATTGATTTTATTGGTAAACATATATGCTACCTAGGTAATGCTCTCAACAGGACCAGATTTCCGCTACTTTTCACTCAAGTTTTGCTCTTACGTTTTAGGTTTGTAACTCTTGATATGCCTTTTTATCGAGGATGTAAGACATGTGTACGTGTAGGAAGAGAGGAAAGTGATTGGTTCTCAGTGATTGTAGGTTTGCGGCAGGGGTGTGTGATGTCTCCATGGTTGTTTAATTTGTTTATGGATGGGGTTGTTAGGGAGGTGAATGCAAGAGTTTTGGAAAGAGGGGCAAGTATGAAGTCTGTTGGGATGAGAGAGCTTGGGAAGTGAGTCAGTTGTTGTTCGCTGATGATACAGCGCTGGTGGCTGATTTATGTGAGAAACTGCAGAAGCTGGTGACTGAGTTTGGTAAAGTGTGTGAAAGAAGAAAGTTAAGAGTAAATGTGAATAAGAGCAAGGTTATTAGGTACAGTAGGGTTGAGGGTCAAGTCAATTGGGAGGTAAGTTTGAATGGAGAAAAACTGGATTAAGTAAAGTGTTTTAGATATCTGGGAGTGGATCTGGCAGTGGATGGAACCATGGAAGTGGAAGTGGATCATAGGGTGGGGGAGGGGGCGAAAATTCTGGGAGCCTTGAAGAATGTGTGGAAGTCGAGAACATTATCTCAGAAAGCAAGAATGGGTATGTTTGAAGGAATGGTGGTTCCAACAATGTTGTATGGTTGCGAGGCGTGGGCTATGGATAGAGTTGTGCGCAGGAGGATGGATGTGCTGGAAATGAGATGTTTGAGGACAATGTGTGGTGTGAGGTGGTTTGATCGAGTAAGTAACGTAAGGGTAAGAGAGATGTGTGGAAATAAAAAGAGCGTGTTGAGAGAGCAGAAGAGGGTGTTTTGAAATGGTTTGGTCACATGGAGAGAATGAGTGAGGAAAGATTGACCAAGAGGATGTATGTGTCGGAGGTGGAGGGAACGAGGAGAAGTGGGAGACCAAATTGGAGGTAGAAAGATGGAGTGAAAAAGATTTTGTGTGATCGGGGCCTGAACATGCAGGAGGGTGAAAGGCGGGCAAGGAATAGAGTGAATTGGATCGATGTGGTATACCGGGGTTGACGTGCTGTCAGTGGATTGAATCAGGGCATGTGAAGCGTCTGGGGTAAACCATGGAAAGCTGTGTAGGTATGTATATTTGCGTGTGTGGACGTATGTATGTACATGTGTATGGGGGTGGGTTGGGCCATTTTTTTCGTCTGTTTCCTTGTGCTACCTCGCAAACGCAGGAGACAGCGACAAAGCAAAAAAAAAAAAAAAAAAAAAAAACTTGATATTCATGTAGATGTTTATTAGTCTTTCACATATGTTGTTTAATGCTTACAGGAGGAAAAGGTCCTTCGAAACAACAGGAACTACCGGATGATTGACACTAACAAAGCTGGTGTGCGGTTCAGAAATGGTGCCCTGCAAGACCTCAATGAGCAGCATATGGCATCACGGGAGGAGTATAATACACAGCAAAAAACGGTTGTAGATGAAATAATGAATATTGCAGGTATGTACTACATTAGTTTTAGGTAGTACTGTAATTTTCATAAAGTTCTGTTGAGATTAAGAAGTGAATTTTTATGAGGTTTGATATTAGGTTTTGGTGGTTGATGGTTGGTGAAGGGGAAGACGTCAATCCTTTATCCACTCATGGTAGCTTTCACACTACTGTCTTAATGAGTAGTTGTTATGGTATCAAGATTATAACAATCCTACTTTGTTCTTTTTACCACATCATGACCCAATTTGGGGATATTTATCATAATAGTAATGTTATTACAGTTTATTAATTTTTGGTACCATTTTTACAGCTGGTTATGTTGAAGTAATACAGAATCTAGGTCAAGTACTAGCTTCTTTAGATTGTATCTGTGCCTTGGCCTTTGCTGCTGTTTCTGCCCCTATTCCCTATGTTCGACCCAAGCTTCTGCCAAGGGGATCTGGTGTGTTAAAACTGGAGAATGCTCGTCATCCTTGTTTGGAACTCCAGGATGATGTTTCTTTTATACCAAATGACTGCAATTTTGGTAAAGGTTAGTTACATTATGAATTTGGTGTTTTTGGTTGTTTTTGATGTCACTGTAAAGAATATTGTTTTTGTAGTTGTTTTACTGTGTGCTTTCTAATGTGTCTTAGATCTCTTATATTATGATCATCTTTTTATTTTTTCCCACTAAGAGTATAGTGAAGTAGTTATAGGCAGTTATCAGTCTTACTTTTTTTCATGAGGGCTTTGATCAGGATTTCCTCCTAATTGTTTTTGTATTAAGTCAATTTTATAATAGATTAGTTATATTGAAACTTTTTTTAAATAATGCTTTTAAAGCCAGTCATTTTGTTCTAAAACTGAAGTCAGTGTATTGAAAAATTTTTGTTTCTCAGATAACGAGAATAAAGTTTGTGCAACAGGAATAAAGGTAGAGGTATGAAAAAAGAAATAGGTAAATAGCAGAGGAAAGTAGTACAAAGGAGGAAGTATGAAGTGCAGTAAAGCTCTGAAATGATCTGAAAGCTTGAGTGTAGATGGAGTAAATAAGTGAGACTGTGAAGTGTGGAGTGGATCTGGAAAGTGGGTTTGGAAACTTGGAAAAATGGTCAGGTACTTGATGACTGGACATAGTTAGTAATTGTTACACTTTATGAAGGAAAGGGTAGTGAAATTTATAGAGGAAAAAGTGTCATTCACATATTTGGATGATTGCTATTAAGATTTTTGATGTGGAATTGGTGTAATTGGTGGTATGAGTGAGGGGTTTGACATACATGGAAGTTCATCAAGGTTGTGTGATGTCAGCATAGTTAAGTAATGTTTTAATTTTGATGAGGCATTGTGAGTGAGGTAGGGTTATTGTTGTGATATTTGATCATGGAACAGAATAGAAGTTGCTGCAATTGTTTGCAGATGCTGCTGCATTGTCAGGTATCAGAGAAAGGTGGATAGAATGGTTGGCTGGTCTATTGATGTAGTTATTAGGAATAAAAGTAAGGTAGGTAGTTGGTAGTAGATGATAAGCAGCCAGCAGTCAGGGAGGTATGTTGCCAGTACTACCCGCCTGAGTATTGGGAGGGTTAGTGACAGCTACTTAGTGGTTGTCAAGTTGCACTCCTCTGGCCCGGGTAGTTGTCTTTTCTTTCTGCTTCACTCACACGTAAACTACTGGCATTCTGTCCACAAACATACAATTTCTCCTTGTCATATGTAACACTTGACAACACATAACTTGCACAGTTCATTCTTTGTAACTCTAGATTTTCCTGTGGTGAGCATTATGGGATAGCTCTGCCTTTTAGCAAAATGGTAGGAGCAGTAGATAGAAGTAGTAGGTAGGAACTTTTAGGCAGGAGCATGAGGTGGAAACATTAGAAGTAGTAGGTTGGAGCATGAGGTAGAAGTAGTCAGTAGGTACTTAGGTAGGAGCCTCTTCAAAGACAGCACTAGAGTTGCTCTCTGCCAGTGGCCCTTGAGGGAGTTCCAATTGGAACAGGCATTGGAGATATAAATAGATATAGTAAAAGTAAGGAGCTAATTTTTGAAAAGGATAAGATCTTAATGTAAGATCAGTTTGAACATTGAAGAACTGAAAATTGTGGATGAGTATAAATACTTAGGAGTAAAGTTGAGTTAGGATGGTGGTAGGAAAGCTGAAGGTGAAAGTAGTCCTGCATGAGAAAACTTGGAGGTGCCCTGAAAACTCTGGTGACTAGAAATATTTTAAGCATAGTGTTCAGGGAGCTTTCATGAATGAACACATGCCTTAGTGCTGATATTTGGATGTAAAATCCAAGTGTAGATAGGTTAGGATATGTAAAAACTTTGAGGAGTAGAGATAGATAACTTGTGTAGTATATTTGTATGTGGATTGTAAGGTGTCAAGAAGTCAGTAGAAAGGCACACGAATGAAAATCTTATAGATTGGTATGGTCATTTAGAAGGCATAGTAGATGATTTGGTCAAGGAGATATATAGCTGTAAGGATGAAGGTACAACTAGGAATGAGAGACTGCTGAACAGATGGATGGAAATAGTGAAAATTTATTTGAGTTAGGGATATTTCAAATGAAGTTGCTAGTGTTGGGATCAGGATTGGATGGAATGGAAGCTCTTTTAAGTATTGAGATGGTGTGAAGGGACATGCTGGCCTCAGTTGATAAATCTGCTTAAGTGGAAAATGCAAAAGCACTTTTAAGTGTGGAATTGTTTCGCTTTAGCATACTGATGCACATGTATAATTTTTGGAGGTTTTCCCTTCCTGACATACTCTGTTGAATTAAGAATGGAGTTTATAGTATATTTTTCTGATTTTATGATCCCAGGACTCTTTTTGTGGAGCTTCTGCAGCTCCAAGGTTGCAGAACAGTTTATAGCAGGGAATGATGGACTCCTTCGGAGTGAAAAGTTCTTTAATGCATTATTAGTCCCATTAACCCCTGACAGTGATAAACCTTGCCAGAGATGCCAGGAAAAGTTTGTTGACACCTTTGGAATGGATTAATGATAATAGATAGTTGATAAAAGGAAGGAGGTTAACAAGCTTTTTTGCAGAAGTGATATGATATAGCATTTCATAAAAGTTTTACACACAATGGCGAATAGTATGAAAAAAATTACAAAATGAGACATTATATTGTTTAACTGTAATCATCCTTTATTTTTTTTCCCCCAGATGATGGAATGTTCCATATCATAACTGGACCCAACATGGGAGGAAAAAGCACATATTTGAGATCTGTTGGTGCAGCAGTGTTGATGGCCCAGGTTGGGTCTTTTGTGGCTTGCGAACAGGCTGAAATATCTGTTGTGGACAGCATCTTAGGTAAGTTTTCAATGCTGTGTTTTCCCTTTCATTGTTAACTTGATCTTTACCTTCACCTTTTTGAACCTATTTCAGGCTCAGTTTTGATTATTATATTTGTCTGGAGTGGAATTGAGAATGAGGAGTGTGCAGGTGTAGGTCTTCTCAAATACCTAAACTTACTAAGCAAAGCAAATATATAGATATATTTCTCTAGGAGCTGTTAATTTTATCATAGCACGTAAAAGTTGTAAGCATAAATGAATACTCAATATGACCTCTGACCTGTACATGGACTACTGGCATACTGTTTACAAGCATACAGTCCTTGCCTTGTCATGCATAATACTTGACAACATTTAACTCACACAGTTCATTCCTTGTAACTCTAGATTTTCCTGTGGGGAGCACTATCTGCTAGCCCTGCCTTTTGGCAATATGATGGGAGCAATAGACAGAAGTAGTACGTAGGAGTATTAGGAAGAAACATCAGGTAGAAATAGTTAGTAGGAACATTAGGCATGAGCATTAGGTAGAAGATAATACAGTGAGAAAAATCAAAAAGGATTTCATCAGAACTAGTTTTAGTAGGTCAGTTTGCTCAGATATGTGTCCTGCAGTGGTCATTCTTCCTGCAATCTTGAATACTATCAGGGTTTGTAGTTACGTACATGTGTAGCATTTTATTAGCTTATTAGCCAGCTACTTAAGAACAGCCTGGAATGTATAACAGTTTTGTCCTCTTCATTAGAAGGTTCTGAAGAACTGTAGTAATTTTGCAGTCTTCAAAAAGGAAAAAACTATTGTTTCTACTCCATGTTCACTCATGCACTGTGATGACCTAATATTGAATTCAGTTGGAAGTTCTTCAATTCTGTGTATGGCTTAAGGAGGGTAGGAAGTTTACCCCAGGAAATTGAATGTCCCTGATCTTTGCCATCTTGTGGGGTTTGGGTTCACGACCCCAGTTTTGCAGAATCACTTTTCGTCACATGCATGCCTGTATGCAGTTGATCCATCCTATATAGTCAGGTGTGGAGGAGTTAATGATAACAGATATATAGAAAAATAGTTTTTAAGATATAGAAATTCATCACTGAAATGTTACGTTTGTGAAATAGAAATTCTTACTCATTGGTCTTGGTAATTTTTCCTTTATGTGGGTATTAGAGTATTATGACCAAGAGCAATTGTCTTCTTGACAACCTGAATTGATTGATGAGGGCATGGTAGAATTTTGTTTTGAAGTAAGGAGTATCAAGGATTAGATTGATTTTTCAAAGTCAGAACTACAGAGGTTATTGAAGGCCTCAGTATTCCAGATTTACTTTGGTTTGACCTGGTTATTTCCTCTTTTTCTCTACATGAAATTATTTTTTAATGTTAATTTAGGGTAGAAAGTAACATATATGTAAGTCTTTCAGGATAGTTTTGCCATGTAGAATATTTGGCTGGTTGAAGGTTACTAAAGAAGATTTAGGGTTGGAAATAGTACAGAGAATAGAGGGAGACTGGAAGAGATGGATAAATGCATTAGGATACAGGATTAGGGCAAGGGATATTTCATATGAATATTTTAGAGGAATGATTTGTGATTGGATGCATTGGAAACATTTTGTTTATGGAGGTGGTGTGCCGAGTGAAAAAGTAGCAAGTGCATATGGTTTACTGTAAGTTGCTCGATGTCAGCTAAGGAAGAACGATTAATTTTTAAGGCTGTATATGTTTGATCCACTCAATGAAAGTTAGAAATATACTTAAAATTGATAGATAGATAAATAATCTGTGATTTTGATTAAGGTCATTGCTGCCTCTATCATCATTTTTGCTTTTTTCATATTAGAAGCTGGATAGTATCTAAGAACTTGATATTGTGCAATAGTTGGAAAGTTATTTTGCCAGGTAGAAAATGCCAAATGGATATGTTATTTTTCAGAATTGTGCTTGAATGATACATATGTGAAATCCCTTGCATACCATCTTGTAGGATTGCTGTTCCTTGCCTGTTTTGATGTTTTTGGCCAGGAAGGTGTTATTATTTTCTGTTTATTTGTAGCTCGTGTGGGTGCTGGAGATTGTCAGCTAAAAGGAGTGTCAACTTTTATGGCAGAAATGTTGGAGACTGCTACCATTCTTCAGGTTAGTTTTTTTCCTCTTTTTTGCTGTTATATTTGATCATTACCACTCTTTAACTTGGATTGTCACATGCTCAATTGGTCATCGGTGGGAACAAATTTTAATTGTTTATTAATAAGGAGCAGACAATGAAAGCCAAAAAAGCCATTTGTTTATACCCGTTCTTTTATGAGTAGCTATTCCTTGTCCAAAGGGGCCTCATATGTTCCAGTATAGAGTACTGCTCTCAAACTGCGGTGGTTTTTCTTCCACCTTTTTGCTAGCCAGTGGGTAATTAAAAGCATTTTGTCTAATTAACTCTCCTGCTATCACTCCACTTCAGCCATTCATTTTCATCCAACATGATGTTGCTGCCATCTCTTTGTTCCACACATATCATTTTGGTCACTGCTTTCATGTGATATCTGTAAGTGTGTCAGTCTCGTTCACCTGCACTTGCGGAATGCATGTGGCTGTTGCTTCCCACAGCTTGAGGAGAGACCATCCACATAAAGATTGACTGTTGTGGTACCTCATGTCCTTTTGTAGTGAAGCTCTGGAATTCTTTGCTGTTTTTATCTTTCCCTTCTTTTCTGATTTTTCCACCTTTAAGAGCAAGGTCTACAAGCACCTCAGGAGCTCACATTAATTCTTACTTTCTTGTTTCTCTTGCTCATCATCCAAGTTGGCCAGTACTGGTGTATGTTTTGGCCATTACCATGGTAGATTCTGTCAAAAAGATGAAAGATGACTCTTTGGAGCAGATTAAAAGTTTTCGGGTTACTCATCAGTGAGTATTGTTTATTACATTATGTGCAAAAGTGACTGATGCTGTTTTCATCAATTTATTGCTGGAATTATGTTGAGACCATTAGTTTTCGCATTAATGTGTTAATGTGCATTCAACTTATATAGATTTTACATTTGACACTGAAAACTAATGTTTTCATTTTGTGAAGGAAAATGCATCAAGTTTGATGTCATTTAATGTTTTCTGAGAGATATTTGCAAGGTCATGAGACTAACTTATCATTTTGATAGATTGGTGGGAAGCATCCAGACGTTCTTGATGCTCTCTGATTATTGTCAGATTCCAGTTATCCACTTACACTTACGTACACTAGTTTGCATTAACTTACGTTGTGATTCTGTTTTTCTTCATAGTCTGCAAGCAGTGAATCGCTGATCATAATTGATGAGCTTGGTCGTGGAACTTCGACGTATGATGGTTTTGGATTGGCTTGGGCTATATCAGAGTGAGTATATATTTATAGTTTAAGTGAGTCTGCACTTTTTTGAATTAGCTCAAGTGAGTCTTTCCCATTGTAGCACTGCTTGTGTATGTATTTAATCAAGTACAACATAGAGGTGCCTTAAATTTTTGCCCAAAATTTTTATGTTAACTCTGCTCTTATACACATCATATACTTATGTGTCTGTATGCCTCACTTCTTTGGGAGATCATTGATTGCATTTTTATTTATTATTTGTTGACAGATATATAGCTAAGGAGATTGGATCATTTTGCCTATTTGCCACTCATTTTCATGAGCTGACAGCATTGGCAGATGAGGTAGACAGTGTGAAAAACTTCCATGTGATGGCTACTACTGCTCATGGTGCTCTTACTCTCTTATATCAGGTCAGTTAGCCTTTATTTACATTTGCTATATTCTTATGTGAATGCAGTGAACCTTGCCTAGAAAGATATTTGCAATAAGTCAACTAAGACCCAGAAGAGAAAATGTTAAACAGATACTGAATCATAAACGTTTCCATTTTTGTGAGTGGCAGTCTTTCAAGCAAGAGATGATGGGAGGGGATAGTCTGGAGGTGATTTACTTGAGAGCATTTGATCCTGTGCTTGAGTAATATGAATCACGACCATTTCTGCTTTGCTGCGCCAGAACATTCTTTACCCGCTACATCTGGATAATGTGTGTTGGCAGTTCATTGTGGCATGTTATGTACATGCTCCATTGTGTTAGCTCTTTGCTATTTCAGTGTATATTTTTACAGACCTTTAACCCCGTCTCTCATTATCCTAACTATACACAATCACCTTCATTGGTTCTGGTACATAGTAATTGATAGGCAGCTGATTCCCAGGGAGGTCTGTTATAAGTACCACCTGCCCAGGTATTGGGAGGGTTAGTGATTGCTGCGTATTGAGCCAGCACGTCAGTGGTTGTCATGTTGCACTCCTCTGACCCAGCTAGCTGTCTTTTCTTTCTGCCTCACCCACATGTGGACTACTAGAAATCTGTCCACAAACAAACACTCTCTCCTTGACATATATAACACTTGATGACACTTAACTCACACAGTTCATTCTTCGTAACTCAAGATTTTCCTATGGTGAGCACCTTGCGTTAGCTCCTTCTTAAGCATAATGATAGGAGCAATAGATGGAAGCAGTAGGTAGGAACATTTAGGCAGGAGCATTAGGTAGAAACATTAGGTAGAAGTAGTAGATACGAACATAGGTAGGAGCAATAGGTATAAGTAATCAGTCGGAACATCAGGTACGAGCCTTTGCAAACACTGTGTTAAGGATACCCTCGGCCAGTGGCCTTTTAAGGTTGAGGCACTAAAGGCTAAGAAGTGGCACTAGAGTTCACTAGTTGTGGAGACTGTTACCGTGGCCTCCCCCTTTAGGGAGTTCCATTTTGGAACAGATGTCAGAGATATAGACAGATAGAATAGGTTTATCAGCTCTTAACACTACCTCCTGTAAAGCAGGAAAGATGAGGTAGCATAAAGAAAAAAGTTGCTTGTTTCAGAAGATATCTGTAGGTTCTCTTTTTACCTATTTTCCAATGTTCTCTGGAGGTTGAAGGAGAGCCAGGAAGGAAGAAAAGGTTCAATAGAGTTTACACATACCTTTGGGGAAAAATTAGGAAAAAATGTGTGGATGAGTTGTAGAAAGAACAATAAACAGATGAAGAAAGCAAGTTATGCAGCTTTCCTGAATTTAGAAGTATATATATATTCTGAATAAGAAAAGTCTTTGTGAAGTTTTGTATCTCTGTGGTGCAAACAGAAGACAATTAAGCACTTGCATACAGAAAAAAATTTAATTGCTCCAAATCATAGGAAACGTTATTTGAAGGTGAATTTTGAATTATTAATGTTATTTGTGCAAGCAAATGTATTGATATTTTTTATTCCTGGGGTTATAAAGATAAGGTAGAACTGTCATGTTTCCATAAACTGTTGAATATTTTGTAATTGGAAGTGTTTTGTTTCTCTATACCGATTTTGTAATGAAGGACAGCATTTGACTGGTTATTTGGTTGGGGAGCCAGTAACTCACCCCAAAACCTCTGGCCACTTTGGGTTGGTACCTCCTTACAAGTCTTAGGGACATTGAAAGCCCTGTATAAAGTTAAAAATCATGTGTGACGACATTAGAAAGTAGGTGTATCATTACTATTGTTGGCTCATTGCTTTTGTTAGTGTGGTTGGTAAGGATATACTTTCTATGGTAATAATCCGATAATTGAATATTGTAGCAACATGTAAATGATTCAGAATTTGAAAGATTTTGTGATAAGTATGTCAGTGGCATTATTAACTCTGCTCATATGTACACAGTATTGACATATGTATTAGACATTTCAACATTCATATACCTTGAATTTCACCAAACTTATGCTCAGGCTTTTCATTTATCCCTTTTCAGGGACTGACAGCTGTCAAAGGACAAGAACCCATTTTCATGTTAGATAGTATGATGAGCTTGTTTTTGTTCACAGTCAGAGTTCTGTCTTGTATTATTATGACATTTATTTTCATTTACATATTCATTTTGTTCCCTGTTTGGTGTAATGCAAATTAAGGTTACAGTAATTAGTTTGGTTGTAGGAGGGTTTGTAGCATATTCTTTTTGATACGTGTGAATGACTTTATATTTTTTACAGGTGCGTCCAGGACCCTGTGACCGCAGCTTTGGTATCCATGTAGCAGAGCTGGCTAACTTTCCACCAAGTGTAATAGAGGTAAGACTTGCACTACGGTAAAGGCTGTCATGCACTCCCTTGTACCTGTTGCATTTAGTTCATAGAAGATATTCTCTTAAATTGCTTATTCATTGTAGTATAGTACAATGCTTTTCAAGTTTTTCCATTTTGCAGTACCCTAAAAAGTATGTTTCAGCTTAATGGCTCAGCTCTCATAATGGGAGTGGTTGTGGGCCATTGTAAAGAAGGAATGTGTTAATTTTCTATCATATAAAAAGAAAAAATGAAATGAAAGCAGTTTTGAGTGATAGTTCCTTTTATGAGATAGTAGTAAGATTTCTTGTGTTACTGGACTTTACATGTTCAGTGCAGCAGATAGCATAGTATTGCACGGGTGGTAGAAGGGTTTTATGGGAGTGAGTGGAAGGGGAGATGTTTCAGAATTAAGAGGGTTGAAGAATACAAAGTGGATGAGAATCTATAGTTTCACTAGAATTACAAGAAGACTTACTATCAAATGATTGAAGCAATCTTCCAAAAATATAGACAGTTAAACTACAGTAAAGAAAAAATGTATGGACAAAAGAGTAAAACTCAGATGCAACAATGTAAAATGATGTAAAGGAAGGTGATATGCAGTAAAGTGATATTCTCTGGTTAGACATAATGTATAGTTTTGTAAGGTTAGGTAATATGCTTTAGATAAGAGACAGAATCGATGGAATGGTGTATGCAAGGGAGGCATGTGAAGACAGGGAAAAGTGGAGACTTTTGCCATGGCTACCCCTTGATGGGAGTTCCCGGAGGGAACAGGCGTCAGAGATATAGTAGATAGATACTCATGTTAGACAGTGTAAAATTATGTGAGGTTGGGTAATGTGCTATGGTCCAGTAAGTTGCACTATGTCATGGGAGAACAATCACTTGTAGAAAGGAAATTTTTTTTTTTTCAAAAACCCACATTCTTTCCAAAATATTTTTCTGTAAGGTAACTTAGCGGGTGGACAAATTATTTCTGTATTTCATTATGCATCTTGCACCTAAAGTTTGGACACATTTTTAATGACAAACAAAATAAGGTTGATGGTAAATAGTGCATTGCATCATTCCTCGTTAGGCTGGAAAATTTTTGAGTACATCATGTCTTATGATAGTATATAGATACCATAGAAAGACACTCCTTTTCCTTTTATTTTTTATTATACTCTGTTGCTGTCTCCTGCGTTTGCGAGGTAGCGCAAGGAAACAGGCGAAAGAATGGCCCAGCGCACCCACATGCAAATGTATATACATACATGTCCACACATGTACATATACCGAATACCACATCGTTCCAATTCTCTCTATTCCTTGCACGCCTTTCACCCTCCTGCATTTTCAGGCCCGATTGCTCAAAATCTTTTTCACTCCATCCTTCCACCTCCAATTAGGTCTCCCACTTCTTGTTCCCTCCACCTCTGACACATATATCCTTCAAAATACTCACTCCATCTCCTTCTCACATCACCACAACTTGTTATTACCTCCCCATTAGCCCCGCTTCACTGATGTTCCCTGTTTGTTCTCTTGACTTACGCACTTTATTTACCTCCTTCCAAAACATCTTTTTATTCCTCCTAAAATTTAATGATACTCTCTCACCCCAACTCTCATTTCCCCTCTTTTTCACCTCTTGTACCTTTCTGTTGACCTCCTGCCTCTTTCTTTTATACATCTCCCAGTCATTTGCACTATTTCCCTGCAAAATTTGTCCAAATGCCTCTCCCTTCTCTTTTACTAATAATCTTACTTCTTCATCCCACCACTCTACCCTTTCTAATCTGCCCACCTCCCATGCTTCTCATACCACAAGCATCTTTTGTGCTAGTCATCACTGCTTCCCTAAATACATCCCATTCCTCCCCCACTCCCCTTACGTCCTTTGCTCTCACCTTATTCCATTCTGAACTCAGTCTCTCCTGGTACTTCCTCACACAAGTCTCCTTCCCAAGCTCACTTACTCTCACCACTCTCTTCACCCCAACATTCTCTCTTCTTTTTTGAAAACCTCTACAAATCTTCACCTTCGCCTCCACAAGATCAGACATCCTTCCAGTTGCACCTCTCACCTTTTTCCATTCTGCACTCAGTCTCTCCTGGTACTTCCTCACACAAGTCTCCTTCCCAAGCTCGCTTACTCTCACCACTCTCTTCACCCCAACATTCTCTCTTCTTTTTTGAAAACCTCTACGAATCTTCACCTTTGCCTCCACAAGATAATGATCAGACATCCTTCCAGTTGCCCCTCTCAGCATATTAACATCCAAAAGTCTCTCTTTCACACGCCTATCAATTAACATGTGATCCACGAACACTCTGGCCAACTCTCTTACTTACATACGTATACTTATGTATGCAAGTATACTTAGATTTTCAGCACAAAAATCTACAAGCTCTTCACCATTTCCTTTTACAACACTGAACACCCCATGTACACCAATTATTCCCTCAACTGCCATATTACTCACCTTTGCATTCAAATCACCCATCACTATAACCTGGTCTCGTGCATCAAAACTACTAATACACTCACTCAGCTGCTCCCAAAACTCTTGCCTCTCGTGATCTTTCTTCTCATGCCCAGGTGCATAGGCACCGATAATCACCCATTTCTCTTCATCCACTTTCAGTTTTACCCATATCAATCTAGAGTTTACTTTCTTACACTCTATCACATACTCCCACAATTCCTGTTTCAGGAGTAGTGCTACTCCTTCCCTTGCTCTTGTCTCACCATCCCCTGACTTTACTCCAAAACATTCCCAAACCACTCTTCCTTTTTACCGTTGAGCTTTGTTTTACTCAGCGCCAAAACATCCAGGTTCCTTTCCTCAAACATACTACCTATCTCTACTTTTTTCTCATCTTGGTTACATCCACACACATTTAGACACCCCAATATGAGCCTTCGAGGAGGATGAGCTCTCCCCGTGTAGCTCCTGCTTCTGTTTCCCCTTTTAGAAAGTTAACATTCAAGGAGGGGAGGGTTTATCCCCCCCCCCATCCCCTTTAGTCGCCTTCTCCGACACATGGGTAATGCGTGGGAAGTATTTTTTCTCCCCTATCCCCTATTCCTTTTTATGGTTTATATTCTGTGCATCATGTTATTTGGAAAAATTGTTTACTTCCTTTAACATACTTTTTTTTAGTATGCCAAGAGGAAGGCTGGAGAGCTGGAGGATGAATTTGGAGATGATGATGACTCTGAAGGAGCTGTTAAGAAAAGAAAGCTGGAGAAACAGGTAAGGTGTAAAGAGTTAAGATTCTTAAATGTTTGTAACATTGGAGTAATAATCAAATAATTTGACTCCCATCAGCCTTTTGTGTAAATAATCAGAGGAATATTTTGCATATTCCATTAGTCAAAATTAAAGAAAAAAAAAATCTGTGGTTTCAGGAAGGTGAAAAGTTAGTGGAGGAATTCCTTGCCAAGGCTGCAGCTCTTGATGTGGATAACTTGACAGATGCTGAGCTGCAGGCAGAGATAAAAAAGCTGCGAGATGAAGTGCAAGCTACCAATAATGCATACATTTCACATCTTTTATCCAGAGAGACTTAAAAAGATTGTGGAGACACCTGGATTATTGTGAGTTATTAATGTTCTGTATGTGAAAGAGCTCATGTGAGCATAGGCAAAATGTTTAAAATGTTGTTAATTAAACATTTTGTCCCTCAAGGTAGATTTGGTATTTGCTAAGCTGTTCCTCTGTTATGCATCGATTCCACATAGAAGGTGTGAAGTGTGGTGTGCATGAATAAAAAGTACAATTTGTAATTGAATATGTTAAGCTAAGATTTTTTGTTGTCTGCAGCCAAATTAAATTTTAAGATAAATGCAAGTTTGTTCCAAATGCTGTTAACTTTAATGTGTAGACATGCGAAACTTATATATTCTTAGTGTTGTAAGTTGGGTATTGCAAATTTAAGGCAATATCAAACCATGTTTAGGATAAAGAAAAGATTTCTATTTTTATAGCTAATATGTAAAAGGAAAATATTTGGTGGGTGCTGTCTGAAAACAAAGGGTTTACGGGATGCTGAGGCCTTGTGAATTTTTAACATGTAATATGATTAAGTATGTGACAGTATATATTTAAAAGTTACGAACTCCTTATCTCAAACATATTTTGTAACATTAACCTATTCTGTATAATTGTTCAGGAACACCCTTTCTTTCCAGTTTTCTGGCCTTCCCTAGAAAAATGCTCATGCAGCAAATTTGTGTGAAGCAGACCAAATAGGACAAAGGACAAATGGGGATATATTCCTAACACTTCTCAAATCCCCTGCCCCCCTTTTTCTTTTACCATTTTGGGGAAGGAAAAAGAGTAAATACCAGTTATGCAGATGATTTACCTGTGTAGTCATTGTGGGATTCACATTAAAGGATGAGATTTAGAATCATCTACAATAGAGTGAAAATAAGGCGCTGAAAAGTGGCTTTATCGTTTTGAAAGTTATCTTTAGACTTACTAGGTCAGAAAACAGAGGGAAAGATTGAATTAAAGCTGCTGTTGGAAATGTTTTTGGCTAGGTATATGAAAATACAGGTTTTCCCATGAACACTGCATGAGTTTGCTGAAACTGAATTCAAGATTAAAGAGTGTTATTAAAAATTTGTTGTAATAGGTGTAGTTCAGAGATAAACAGTTTGGTGAGAACAAAGCAGGCACCTTGTTCCAAAATATGTGTTGAACATCTCATATGCATCATTTGTGAGACACTGTAAATGTTACAGAATGTTGGCTTGCTGGACCATTCTCTGAAAGTTAAAAAATTTGGCCAGATTATTGTAAGGGTAGCAGGTATGCAGCCCATTTGTTGGTCTACTCTCCATTTTCCAACTCCAGTTTAATTACAGTTTTAATTCTAAAAAGAAAGGAGCTGAGAAGTAAGACTGACTGGCTGTCAGACTGCTGTTTACCACACGTAAGCACAGTAATACATCCAAGATTGAAGAATTCACTACCTATTTAACTTCACTGTTGGTAAATATAACAACCAAAGTAAGAAATTGGAGGTGACCAGCTGTTGCTTGCTGACCAAATAACCAGCTGCCACACATGCCCTAATGCCTCATTGTATTCAGTATGACAATCATCAGTTATCTAGTGAATGGGAAAACTAGCCTGATAGGGTATTCTTATTTACTGTATTTTTATTGAATTACATCACTTCTTATTGATATATCATTTGTATGTGTCAATTAGTGAGAAAACAGAATCTGGAGCATTTTCCTTTGTACTATGATAAAAGTATTTTGCTTTGACTCTCATTTTCCAGGAATGCAAATCTTACTTAAATTAGGGGAGACCAGTATACTTACTGAAGAAATGAATTGGTGCACTCTATTTTCTAAAAAAAAAATGACAAGACTGACTGAATGGACATGAAGGCTGACATAAGAATTAGAAGGGAAGAGCTCTTGCTCAGTACGCTCTTTGGTAAAATCTTACAAAGGCAATAGTCTGTAAAGAGAGTGATTGTTGATGAAAAGAAAGAAGTGGTCAAGGGATGATTATGATGACCAGAAACTCACATTGGAAGTTTACGAAGTTGCTGCAGGTTGTTACAATTTAAGGGTCAAAGAAGTGGACAAATTTATGAGGATTGTCCCATGTAGAGCTTAGCCAATCTCTTTGGTTTAGATTGAAATCAGATGCATTGAGAATTTCAGCTAGTGGATGTGAAGAGTGCAATGTCTCATGGCAGGAAATCAGTCAAAAGTTATACATTGGTGGGATTTAGGGGATGGTGTATTCCAAACAAATTAAGCTCGATAGGGTAAGGATATTTTGAGCCAGATGGCATCAAAGTTGAGACTTAAGGCCTGTCTACACGAGCGGGCCTGAT
This sequence comes from Panulirus ornatus, assembly GCF_036320965.1. Classification (NCBI taxonomy): domain Eukaryota; kingdom Metazoa; phylum Arthropoda; class Malacostraca; order Decapoda; family Palinuridae; genus Panulirus; species Panulirus ornatus. The sequence goes on along the minus strand of NC_092225.1, from coordinate 23,029,051 downwards.
CGGTGGGTTTGCCCGTTAATGGGCAAATTCTGGCGGGCCTGCCCGTGAATGTTGTCCACACAACCGAAGTGATGAACAGCCGGGCCTGCCCGACGATATTGCCAGTAGCGGGTGGAGTGCGGTACGAGAACCATGGTACCTAGCATTGTCAAGAAAAAGATTTTGTGCTCTTATAGCATTTCAGCTTCACATTCCATAAACATGGATTCTTACGATAAAGGTCAATCAAAGTACTAGTAAATGCTTTAGACCAAAAAATTGTTGGTGGCTCACTAGAGTTATCCTGGGCTGCCATTGTTAAATGTTCACTATGCCGTGGGATGTGGGATGAAGGCCCGCTGTGGGTTCACGATATTATCTTGCGTCTGGCAGGGTAGAAACTCCAGCTACCGGGCACCAGCTCAGTGATTTCGCTCGGTGGGCTTTCAGGCAATTTGATCATTTGCCCGTCAAATATGCCCGTTTCGTGTAGACATGCCTTTAATGGGCATATTTGACGGGCAAACGATCAAATTGCCTGAAAGCCCGCCGAGCGAAATCACTGAGCTGGTGCCCGGTAGCTGGAGTTTCTACCCTGCCAGACGCAAGATAATATCGTGAACCCACAGCGGGCCTTCATTCCACATCCCACGGCATAGTGAACATTTAACGATGGCAGCCCAGGATAACTCTAGTGAGCCACCAACAATTTTTTGGTCTAAAGCACTTACTAGTACTTTGATTGACCTTTATCTTTTTCTTGACAATGCTAGGCACCATGGTTCTCGTACCGCACTCCACCCGCTACTGGCAACATTGTCGGGCAGGCCCGGCTGTTCATCACTTCGGTCGTGTGGACAACATTCATGGGCAGGCCCGCCAGAATTTGCCCGTTAACGGGCAAACCCGCTGATCAGGACCGCTCGTGTAGACAGGCCTTTAAGATCCATAAGATGAACTGTAGTTTATGCACTACATAAGTAACTGTCTAAGAAATGGTAAAGATTATATTTTGAGATTTGTGTATCTTAAGCATTGTGACTGCCATTGTTTCTAAACAACTTGCTCTATAAACCTTTTGAATCCTTGTCAAATTTTAATCTCATTTATCATCTGGTGGTTTTTAAACTGCATTCAAAAAGGTGTAATAACTCTTGGAATAAAACAGTAATTTGCATTTCATTTGTATAGCTGATAGTTGGTAGTTTAATATTTGCACAAGCTGTAAACTTGAAAAATATAAAAAAAATAATACTGGTATGTACATACATGTTGAAAAATGGACATTTGTCGAAGTGCTTGGATTAAATACAATTACAGAAGTAAAGAAATTATACTTTATTTAAATACTGTACATTTTCTTTGGCATTATTTTGTGTATGCTGAAAGCATGTTTAGATATTTTACATAATGTAATTTTTAAATAATCATTTTTTTTTTTTGCAGTCATTTGTCAGTAAAAAATATATGTTATATTAATAAGACAATAAGACTCTGCTGCCATGGCCACTCCTTTGAGGGAGTTCCAGTTGGAACAGGTGTCAGACATGGATAAAAATTTCCAGAGATGACTAGAAAAATCATATAAGACAACTGTGTAACAATATTAAAAGGATATTTCATTGAAAGGTTTTAGATGCATTTGAAACTTCAGACTGGCCAACCAATATGACTCCATCAGTGGAAGAGGTCAGTGCTATTGTAGGTTCTGGTGGAGCAGTGATGGGTAACAAATATCCCAGCTGCAATGTTGGTGTAGTTCCACCAATAGCCACGCATCCAGAACCTGAAGCAAAAAGAAATATGTAAGTACCAAATTTGAAATAGTCATAGCAGTAATCTTTTTCAGTGTCATACTCATGTAATATGATAATTATGGACAATGCACTTATGCTTCAGAAACAATGACTCCACTTGTGCGCCTCTCGACATTCAAGGAGGTACTGTGGGTTTCTGTCAACTTGCATCACACATTGAATCAGCTATTACAGAGGCTGAGGGAGAAACACCCAAGTTCACACTTGCTTTTACTCTATTGTATGAGTAGAATAATATATGTTACAGGACTCTACCTGTGTGAGGTTACACCTATCTATTACCTCTGATGCTCATTCCCATTAGGAACTCCCTCAAGGGGGTGGCCATGACAAAAGAATCTCCATAACTGTTGAGCTCCATTGCCACTTCTTAGCTATGGGCAGACGGCAACTCTAATGCAATGTCTTCAGAGACTCCTCCCTAATTATCTATCTTAATCTCTGACACTTGTTCCCAACTGGAACTCCCTCAAGGGGGTGGCCATGGCAATTAGAATCTCCATAGCTAATAACCGCCAGTGCAGCTATTTGGCCTTACCCTTAACAGGCCACTGGTAGAGGACAACTCTAGTGCAGTGTTTAAAGAAGTTCCTACCTAATGTTCTATCTAATGTTCCTACTGACTACTTAATGTTCCTACCTACTACTTCTACCTGTTACTCCTAACATTTAAAAAAAAAAAAAAAAGCTGGACTAGCACACTGTGTGAGTGAAATGTTAAGTGTTGTGTATGACAAGGAGAGACTGTGTTTGTGGACAGAATGCCAGTAGTCCACATGTGGACTACTGGCTCGCCTAAGTGGATAGTGCTGGTAATATATCTCCCTGGTTTTTGGCTGCCCACCAACTAATATGTCTACCTAATATTCTTGCCCAATATTACAAGCAACTGCTTCTGCTTAATGCTCCTTCCTACTACTACCTAAAACTCCTGTCACATTTCTACTTGCCAAAAGACGGGGCTAGTGCAAAGTGTTCACCACAGGAAAATATTAGGGTTGTGAAGAATGACTTAAATGTTGTCAAGTGTTATTTGTGACAAGGAGAGGTTGTATGTTTGTGGAGAGAATACAACATGACTGAAAGGTTACCTTTTATGATGTGTTGTCATTGAGCAAAAAGAATGCAATCTCATCAAAGAACTTCTCACTCCAAAGATGTACATCATCATGCTACTGAGTGAAGCACATCCTTGGAGTTGCAAGGATCCTGTACAAGGGGTCATGGGGATAGGTAATTTGAGTTAAAAAGAGGGCAAGTGGTATTGCTGGACTCCACCTACATGTAATTAAACCACAAGTGAAAAGTCACTACCTTTAGCAAGGGTGTATCGCCATCAGTGCATGAAAAGGAATACAGCCTCATCGAGGAACTTACTCAAGAGTCCATGATTCCCTTACTCCTAATTGGAGCACAGCCTTGAAACTGCAAAAGTATCATAACAAGGGTCCTGGAGTAGTATCATTAACCAAAGAAAAATGCAGAATGTTTTTTATTAAGTTTGTGCAAAGGACATCAGAGATGGAAAAGAAAATGCTTAATAATGTAAGTTTTAAAGGTGGAAAAACAAACGGACTACTGTTGGTTAGATGAAGTTTTCCTCCTTCTACAGACTGTACATAAACTAATCAGGTAATACGCTCCAGAACTGCTCAATCACACATTTTTGTATGGTTGAAATTGATCCAAAAATCAAATCAAGGAAAGAAAAACATCTGAACGGCAGGCACAACTTGAGAAACAAAGCTAGGTGAAAGTGGGTATTGGTATTGAAGTCATTCTTTGTGTAGCATCAATGCCAGTCACATTGCACATAATAAATAGGGATGCCTTACTGCAGCTGTAATACTCTGCACACAAGTAATGATGTGTGGAGCCCTTTGCTGGGATGAAGGAGTGATATTCATTATGGTGTATGCAGTTTGTTTGTTCAATCAAGGCCTTTTATGTTACACTTTCTTGTTGCATAGATGCCACCCCATGAAAAGTAGATGGTGGAGAATTTTTGCTCCATACAGTAGTGACCGAGAAACTTCCCTGATAACGAGATTAATATGCATAACTTTTCAGCAGTTTGGTCACGGATCCCCATATTATCCAAAACACTAAATGTATGAATATAATGTGACTGAATTGTTTAGGGGTAGATTTTTACATGTACCAGTCTGTTACAGGAAAAGGGTTACGTTACATAGAAACAGTAAAAAACTAGATAGCTGAATTTATAGTGTAAGGTTCAGTACTATGACAGGTCTTGATTAATGAGAGATTTCCTGTGTAATTATCAATTCTTACTGTAAGGGAAGGGAGTTTTCTAATAAGGCCTAGTCTCCTGTACATTCTCTATTGACACACCCTTTTCACATTTATGTATGCTGTCTGCATTAACCATATCTTAATATGTGAGTGCAGGGCAGTTCACTATTATGTCTTAAGATCCCATGCTAAGTTAACCCTTCTCACCTAGGAGGCTACCACCTGACGTAAAGGAGGAAACATCATGCAACTTTTTTCAGTTTTCTACTTGCAGAGATAGACATCATGACACTCACTCTGAAGTGTTGGTGCAGCAAGTGTAGTGGTAAATGGTGTGTGGGATGCCATCAGTTCTCTGCTACTGTTTGTATCGACTTCACCACCACATCCTATAACTGGTGCAGTACTGCCAATCAACAGTGATTCTCCATCATTGCCCTGAGCCATGCTGCGAGTGTCATAGCTGTGTTCAGACCATACCTGAAATTTTCTTCAAAATGTTAGTACATTATTAATCAATCGCCATATAAAATTAATGTTTTCTTTCAATGAAATAGAGTTACATTTTATCAAAATGTGCACCTGATTTAACTGTTCCCCAGGTTTCTGACCAATCACCTGCTCTCTTTTTTATCTAAGTAAATTATCATTTTTCTTCTAATTCTAACCCCTTTTCATTATTTTTTTATCTAAGGTTCTGCAATATGCTTATACAGTAACCTTACATAATCACTGGACTGCCAACATACAAGATAAGGGTGCCTATCAGGAGACTAACTACATAAGCATTATTTGCCACCTGCATTTCATGGGACCAATGTTTACCTTACCCACTAAAGGGATGAAGAAATGCCAAATATCACCCACAACTCTAATTAGCCAATGGAAAAACTCCTAGTGGCTTCACCAGTGAAAAAGTACCTAGCCCCATTTAACAAGATCGCTGAAATACAAAATGATTAAGTGATCAGAAAATTTGAGAGCAGCACCACCAATTTGATTAAGAATAGCTTTTAACCATGAGATTATTATTATTTTTATGTGAACGAATGGGGCCTTTGTTGTCTTTTCCTAGCGCTACCTCGCACACATGAGGGGGGAGGGGGATGTTATTCCATGTGTGGCGAGGTGGTGATGGGAATAAATAAAGGCAGACAGTATGAATTATGTACATGTGTATATATGTATATGTCTGTGTGTGTGTATATATGTGTACATTGAGATGTATAGGTATGTATATTTGCGTGTGTGGACGTGTATGTATATACATGTGTATGGGGGTGGGTTGGGCCATTTCTTTCGTCTGTTTCCTTGCGCTACCTCACAAATGCGGGAGACAGCGACAAAGCAAAATATTATTAGTGATATTATGGCATTCAGTTGGACAATCCTGGAAACAACTATGAATGGGCTGTCTGCATGAGGTCTTAGGTATTACTAATGCACCAGAACAATGGACTCTTGCTTTTGCAATGTGGTTGGTAAGAACTGAAAGCATAATACAAAATTACTGATGTATTTCTCTTATTTTTGTATCATTTTGGATAAATGATAACACAGCATTCTGGACATCTTAGGTAACCTTACATACCGAGAAGCACAAAAAATACAACCAAAATGAATATAATGATTAAGGGGTTTAAAGATCATTGTGAGGTTTTCCATAACACTGAAAGAGACCTCCCACTGTCAAAAAAGATGGCACAATTCAGTTTTCCTCCAATATACAGAGCAATAGCTTTAGTCTTTTATCATTTTACAAGACTGAGGTATGGATTTTTATGTTTGCAGCTATAAGCCAAATATGCATGTATTCTGTCTGCAAATATACAATCTCCTAGTCACAAATAACACCACACTACTTACTGTTCGCAGCTCAAGATTTTCCTGCAGTCAGCACTTTGTGCTACCCCTTCCTTTTGGCAAAATGGTAATAGGTGGGAACATTAGACAGGAGCTTTAGGCAGAAACATTTGGTAGAAGTAATAGGTAGGAGCATAAGGTAAAAGTAGTCGGTTGTAACATTAGGTAGACGTAGTCGGTAGGAACATTAGGAAGGAGCCTCTGAAAACATACCAGAGTTGCCCTCTGCCAGTGGCCTGTCAATGGCAAGGCACTAAAGGCTAAGAAGTACTTCATAGGAGTTCAACAATTATGGAGACTATTTTGCCATGACCATCCCTTAAAGGGAGTTCCAAAGGGAATTGGTGTCAGATATACAGACAAACAGATCCACACAGTTAAAATTTTCCATGCCTTACCTGTAATTTGGATACTTGTGGTCCCATTTTAATTTTGACAGCATCCAAATAGTTAATATGGCGAGAGTCTTGATCATGTGTTACGACAGATTTACTCTTAAGAGAATCAGTGGTATGCTGGATCAATGACCCTTTCACTCTTTTTACCTTTCCTGTAAAAATTTGAAGGTAATCATATTCATGCTTGTAATGAATTGAAACAATGGCATTTCATAAGATGATTTATATCAAGGATAATAATATATTGATATCATTGAAAAAATGCATCACAGATTTACTAAAGTAACCATGTAATGAATAAAACGAGGATTTGAGGCATATCAAGAACGGTGCGCCAAAGGCACTTGTTATGATACTTTTAGCCCATATTAGATTGTATATTCATGAATGTATCATAATGCTGAAATTGAGTATTATTAACTTGTACATAATTTATTACCAACAAGTTGCTATACCACCACCACCACTCAGTGTTCCACTGCAGTTAGTCTTAAAATGTAGTCATCAAAACGACGTTCTTTTTACCAGACAGTGATATCACTCCCTATGTCTTGCAATGTGGAAGCTTAATTTAGGAAAACTGATTGAGTTTAGATATCTCTTTCTTTCCAGACACCTCAAAAATTTGAACTCTACCTCCTGTCTTTCCTAGCTCTTTTTAAAAGGCAGGTTTCCAATACCTTTTTTTTTCTATTATTTCTCTCTCCCTTTATCCCTCTTCACCTTTCAATTTAAGCCTGGCCTTAATCTCAGCTTTTAACTATGACTAGAGCCTAGTCATAAAATGACCATTTGCTAACAGACTGTTTAATCATCATGTAGGTTTGTATATGCAAAAAGGTTTTATCACTTTTAAGACTTCTTGCAGCTACTTCAACAAACTAAAGCACTGAATTAGCACAAACCAAAGTGGACCAAGTACATGAACCAACCTGACAGAGTCAATGAAGTTGGATGTGCTCTTTGTACACTAGCATCCTTCTGGTCCTCAATCTTGTGAATCTTGTGAAGGTGAGTCTGCAAAAACAAATTAATTTGTTCTATTAATTTCATGTGTTTTGAGGCGTGAATGGACTGAGGGAAAAATAAATCAAAGAAAGTGGTTGTTATTTTAAAAATGGAAGGTAGGACAGGACATGGGCTGATGAGCCGAGTTGGAAATGAAAAAAATTAACTGCTGTGAAAATGATGTAAAAGTGGGAGTACTGGTACAGTATGGGCAAGTGATCAGTGGATGTGAAAAAACAAGCCAAAGCTATGTCGGAGAAACAGGAAAACAGTAGTCACTGTTAGGTGATTTAGCTGGGGAATTTACGATAGCATGATGCTGCCTCACCAATGCTGGAAAAGCAAGTACATAAAAGAGATACTGACCTTTTATCACCATAATTTCAGTAATGAACAATTAAATAAAATAAGATATAGGCAGCCAAGAGTTAAGTGGAAAGACTACAAGTGAAAGTTACGAAGTGTATCCAAGAGAAATCAATGGGGATAGGTACAAGCCAAGACTATGTTAAAAGAAAAGGAGTATCTGTCCAAAAAGGATGATTCAATGAAGAAATCTGTAAAATTAGTAGAGATGATGAGATATGGAGGAATTTCTGGAAATTACTCTGCTCTATAAAGAGAAAAGGCATGAAGGACTTGCTTTCACTGATAGATATTTTGTTGTAATAAAGGCAATTATACATTGAGAAGAGGTACTGATGAATGTCAAAAATCAAAAAGAGAAAATGATATTCAGGGAGATGATCTAACTACATCTGAAATTACTTTATGAATCTAGTACACAAAAATCTATATAAAATGTTAATACATTATCAGCTAATGCAATGTTTTTATGACATTATCTCTGCAAATAAAATTTTCTTATACTTATGATCCATACTTCACTAGCTCATCATTATTGCTTTAAATTCAAAACCAATCTATCTATACCTCTCATGCCCATTCTCTCTGGGAACTCCCTCAAGGAGGTGGCCACAGCAAAAGAGTCTCCATAACTAGTGAACTCCAATGCTGCTTCTCAGCCTAAAATAAGTGCCTCGCCCTTAACAGGCAAGGGCAACTCTAACGCAGTGTTTCTAGAGGCTCCTACCTAACGTTCTTACCAACTGCTTCTCCCTTATGTGTCTAACAGTTAAATGTTTCTGCCTAATGTTCCAACCTACTACTTCTACCTTATGCTCCTGCATTAAGCAGATTTTTCACTCACAATGTAACCCCAAGTAGGTAGAATTCACCAACACCTAACATCTATTACAGGATATAGTTTTATTTGCAATTGTGAGTAAGCACTGGAGAATTAGCTGGAGTATGGTAGCAAATGGTAAGCACTATATGAATAATTCAGTCTGAATCTGAGTTTTATTGAGTCTATGCTGTCAATTGTCAACACTGATCAAGAGGCTATGGTCTAAAAGGTTTGTTAATTACAGAAAACACAAGTGAGACTGATTAAAAAATATTATCAGATTACTTCTGTATATTACAAGAAGAGTCAAAGATTTTTACATTAGTAACATCATGGGGAAAAACTAACCTGTAAGTTATCTTTGCGCCTGTATGTGTAACCACACATATGACACATGAATGGCTTTACATTGTTGTGTTTATACATATGGTCTCGTAAACGTTTGCTGTCTGCATACTGCTGACCACACTGTTCACACTCAAATGGCTTCTCACCAGTATGACTTCGACGATGACGCCACAAACTACTCAAGGTTGGTGCACTGAAATTAGGTACAGAAAAAATATACTACTATAAGCTACCAACAAGGTGAGGAGCTTCTAGGAATAGTACACATTACATGTGGATGTAGATGAAATGAGAATGGACACATGATCACAATACTGATAAATTATCACTATTAAAGGGCATGGCTAATAAGCTACATTCTCAGACTGATTCAGGTTGGGTGATAAGTACTAGAGACAACAGAACAACTTGTGTACTGTGGTGATTGACATTAGAAGCTCTCATATTTTTTCCTACCCACACCAATCCACTTTGTATCTCCATTTCAATTTAGTGAGCCAAAGAGTAAGATGAGAGAAAAGTAATAAGAAATTAATGATGGTGCAGCACAGAAATGTGCCTTATTCTTCATGATCAGGTATCTGTATTTTGCAGACATATTTTTTCCATTTTACATGAATTATTTTTTTTTTTTTTTTTTTTATTATACTTTGTCGCTGTCTCCCGCGTTTGCGAGGTAGCGCAAGGAAACAGACGAAAGAAATGGCCCAATTTTACATGAAATTGTTCATAAATAATTTCTCCATTATGCAATATATACATATACCACACAAAATATCATGTAACAGCATCACCTTTACAGTGAGTTTTTGAGATGCTGACTATGGATAATGGGCAAAGGTGTATGTAAATTAATGGCATATATTTGTGATGCTGTTTTTGGTCTAATATCTTCTGGTTTTGAATTAATTTGTTCATATGTAATTGCTCAATAACATATGCATCAAACAGTAAATCCTATAAGAACATTGCCATTACAGCAAATTTATCAAGAAGCATACTACTGCTAGCATGTAAAATGCTAATAATGTATACTTATGTACTGAAGATTGGGGAGGAATCATGAGAAAAATCTATAACCCAACATTGGATTTCTGGTGAATCTTTGAAGCTTTTGGACATACTGCATTTAAAGATCATTAGTTTTATCTTTCAGAAGGATGCATATTAAGGTATCAGTTCATGAGTGCTAATTTTTTTTTTTTTTTTTTTTTGCTTTGTCGCTGTCTCCCGCGTTTGCGAGGTAGCGCTAGGAAACAGACGAAAGAAATGGCCCAACCCACCCCCATACACATGTATATACATACGTCCACACACGCAAATATACATACCTACACAGCTTTCCATGGTTTACCCCAGTCGCTTCACATGCCCTGATTCAATCATTTCAGCTGAAATCCCATATCCAATTGGCCTTTCCTCTTGCAATATCTCTTACAAATTTCAAATCCAATTCAATTAGTTCTTTCCTGGATCTATTTTCTTGCAAATACTTTTTAGTGAAACTTATACAACTACTTAATTAATTCCATATCTATGACTTGAAATCTTAAGCTCATATAATGGCAATCAACCATCTTTGGAAACCAATCATCTTCCATTCAATTTCTCATGCATTTCATTGCATAACCATTTACATTGTTCAGCGTGCCAGATCTCGTACCTTTCATTCTCGTTTACTAAGGAAAACAGCAAAACTATATTTTTTAGTACTTACTGAAACCCACATGTTTCACACACATAGGGACGTTCCTTTGTATGTGTTCTGATGTGTTTTGATAGAGCTGTTTTCTCTGTTGTTGCGTATGTACATTGATTACACTTGAAGGGTTTATCCACAGTATGGCGGCGTACCTGTAAAATGTCACATACTTTTTAAGATAAAATATTGTCAAAATAATGAGGACAACTGCAACAACAGACATAGTAAATCAATTTAGTGAGCATTGGTCCTTTATTTAGATATTGAACTAGAATTTCTCTTTGTTCATATTTAGATATTGAACTAGAATTTCTCTTCTGTTCATATTTTCTCTTCTTTGTATTTTAGCATTTAACCATCACTCATAGCTCTATTTCTCATACACATACCACACATCATCCCCTACAGATCTACTCCTGTCTTAATAAATTGCCAATTGTTGAAAGAGAGGTCAAAAGAGACTTGAGGTAAGAAAGCACCAGTGAACTTCATGGATAAAAATGTTTTGGAGAAGGTAAACATTGTAAAGAAAACAAATGGGAGTGACATCGAGAAGAGTAGACAGAGAAGTGGTAACAGACAATGAAGAGCTGGAGAAGACACGGAGTGAGTATTTTGAATGACTGCTGAATATGGTAGATGATATGAAAGTAAATATGTATTTAAGATGAGGTAGCATCTGGACTGAGAGAGTCCTGACACTTGATTTGGTGAAAAGAGAGGCAGAAATCAGAGCCTTGTATAAGATAAAATGTAGCAATGCAAAAGAGCCAATGGGATTGCATCAGTTTCTAAAAAGAGGGGGTGATTGAGTTGTTGACTGGTTACTTAAGCTATTGAGCATTTGTATGTGCCTGAGAAGTAGCAGAATGCATAAAGCCCCTATATAAAGGCAAGGGGGATAACAGTGAATGTTTGAATTACTGAGGTCAGAGTCAGTTGAGTATAGGTGGTAAGCTGCATGGGGTAGCAGTAATTATATGGGTGGTGACATAAAGAACATCATATTGAGGAGAAGCAGTGTGGCTTTGGAAGAGGTAGAAGGCATGTGGAGCAAGTCTTTGCTTTCAAGTATATTTTTGGAAAATACTTGGAGAAGGACAGTGATTTGTATATGGCATCATGGATCTGAAGAAAGGATGTGAATAGGCCGAGAGAGAGGCCTTGTGGAAACTCGTGTGGATATGTGAGGTAAATGGAAATATAATGAATGCAATAAGGAGTTTTAACATGAAGGGAAGGCATGTATGTGAGTAGGAAGTGTGATTGGTTCAAAGTGAAAGGCAGTGTTTCAAGGACATACGATGTCACTGTTGTTGTTTAATTTGTTTAAGAATGTTGCAGAGTGAGAGGTAACTACAAGGGTCCTAGAGTGTGGGGTAAGTCTGAAGCAGTGGTTCTCAAACTTTATCCAATTTCATCACATTTACCACTTGATATTTTTGTTAACAGCTGCATACTACAAGCCCAGAGAATGTGTCGTACATATACCAGTGAACTGCTTAATGTCAACATTATCACCTGATATTTGCAGACTTTTCAAAAGCTAGGAAGCAAGTCAAATAAAGCTAACAGGTACTCAATTTATGTTTTATTTGTCCTCCTTCCATGATTAAATGTCAAATTAGTGCATGAGGAAAAACTAAGAATGTTAGTACAATAAATTAACCAGAGGGACAGCAGGGTGTTTCAAACATGATTCAAAGCAGAGTTTTCATTGGAAAAAGCCTTTTGCCGGTATCACTGCTCGAGAAGAGGATAACTGGTTTAACTCCGTTTACCAGATAAAAAGCCCAAATGTACACTAAATTAGCCACTTTTGGCAAATTTCAAATAAAAATCAGATAATCACCAATGGTATACATATCACACATTTGGGAACCCCTGGTTTTAGAGTATGCTGGAGGTGGGTTATGATGAGGTTCTGGTGGCAGATTCCAAAGAAAATCCCTACAAGCTGGTGGCAAAGTTTGGGACAATGACAGAAGAAAGGCAAGAGAAAATGTGAACAAAAGTACTGAGGTGCAACAAGAGATTGAAACAGGATGGTTGAGTGGAAGTTTGAATGGGGAGGATATGAAGTGAATTAGGTAACTGGGTGAGGGCACAGTAGATGAAACGATGGGGGTTGAAGCGAGTCATACGGGAGAAGAGAAGGTTAAGGTCCTGGATGCATCAAGGAGTGTGTGAAAGGAGAGGTCAGTATCTGTTACAGCAAAGAAAGGTATGTCTGAGAGTAGTGTAGTCCAACAGTATGACATGGATGTATCTTTGGTCTTCAATGCAAAAGAATAGAATGGACATGCCAGAAATTAAATGACTGAGGACAATATGTGGTATGAGTAGAAATGACAGTGTAAAAGAGTAGTTAATGCAGTTTGATTGAGAGGGGCTGAAATGGTTTTGACATACAAGAGTGGGTGAGTGAAAACGGATTAAGTAAGAGGATCTACATTCCAGAAGTGGAGGGGAGACCAAGAAGGAGATGAAAGGACCGAGAGAAGGAAACTTAGGGTATCAGGGCTTGAAAATTCAGGAGAATGAGAGGCATGCATAGGATAAACACAAATGAATCAATGGGCTGTGCTGGGGAAACTTGGTGTCAATGGGCTGAACTAGGGGGGGAATGAAGTGATCTAGGTAATCCACAGAACAGTTTGTCGGGCTTGGCAGTGAATGGTAAGCTGTGGTTCAATACATTATACATGAAAACTTGAGGGTGTATGCTTTGAATTGTGGCTGTTCTTTTGTTTCTGATGCTACCTTACTAAGGAGGGAGGAGTAATAGTGTTTGTATAAAAAAAAAAAGACTCATGGTGAGGTGCCTGAGGATTGGCGGAATGCGTGCATAGTGCCATTGTACAAAGGCAAAGGGGATAAGAGTGAGTGCTCAAATTACAGAGGTATAAGTTTGTTGAGTATTCCTGGTAAATTATATGGGAGGGTATTGATTGAGAGGGTGAAGGCATGTACAGAGCATCAGATTGGGGAAGAGCAGTGTGGTTTCAGAAGTGGTAGAGGATGTGTGGATCAGGTGTTTGCTTTGAAGAATGTATGTGAGAAATACTTAGAAAAGCAAATGGATTTGTATGTAGCATTTATGGATCTGGAGAAGGCATATGATAGAGTTGATAGAGATGCTCTGTGGAAGGTATTAAGAATATATGGTGTGGGAGGCAAGTTGTTAGAAGCAGTGAAAAGTTTTTATCGAGGATGTAAGGCATGTGTAAGTGTAGGAAGAGAGGAAAGTGATTGGTTCTCAGTGAATGTAGGTTTGCGGCAGGGGTGTGTGATGTCTCCATGGTTGTTTAATTTGTTTATGGATGGGGTTGTTAGGGAGGTAAATGCAAGAGTCTTGGAAAGAGGGGCAAGTATGAAGTCTGTTGGGGATGAGAGAGCTTGGGAAGTGAGTCAGTTGTTGTTCGCTGATGATACAGCGCTGGTGGCGGATTCATGTGAGAAACTGCAGAAGCTGGTGACGGAGTTTGGTAAAGTGTGTGGAAGAAGAAAGTTAAGAGTAAATGTGAATAAGAGCAAGGTTATTAGGTACAGTAGGGTTGAGGGTCAAGTCAATTGGGAGGTGAGTTTGAATGGTGAAAAACTGGAGGAAGTGAAGTGTTTTAGATATCTGGGAGTGGATCTGTCAGCGGATGGAACCATGGAAGCGGAAGTGGATCATAGGGTGGGGGAGGGGGCGAAAATTTTGGGAGCCTTGAAAAATGTGTGGAAGTCGAGAACATTATCCCGGAAAGCAAAAATGGGTATGTTTGAAGGAATAGTAGTTCCAACAATGTTGTATGGTTGCGAGGCGTGGGCTATGGATAGAGTTGTGCGCAGGAGGATGGATGTGCTGGAAATGAGATGTTTGAGGACAATGTGTGGTGTGAGGTGGTTTGATCGAGTAAGTAACGTAAGGGTAAGAGAGGTGTGTGGAAATAAAAAGAGCGTGGTTGAGAGAGCAGAAGAGGGTGTTTTAAAATGGTTTGGGCACATGGAGAGAATGAGTGAGGAAAGATTGACCAAGAGGATATATGTGTCGGAGGTGGAGGGAACGAGGAGAAGAGGGAGACCAAATTGGAGGTGGAAAGATGGAGTGATAAAGATTTTGTGTGATCGGGGCCTGAACATGCAGGAGGGTGAAAGGAGGGCAAGGAATAGAGTGAATTGGAGCGATGTGGTATACAGGGGTTGACGTGCTGTCAGTGGATTGAATCAAGGCATGTGAAGCGTCCGGGGCAAACCATGGAAAGCTGTGTAGGTATGTATATTTGTGTGTGTGGACGTGTGTATGTACATGTGTATAGGGGGGGTTGGGCCATTTCTTTCGTCTGTTTCCTTGCGCTACCTCGCAAACGCGGGAGTCAGCGACAAAGTATAGAAAAAAAAAAAAAAAATAAAAAATAAAAAAAAAAAACCTACAGATGCTATACTGTAATTATTGTGTGGACCAAACAGTTTTTTGAGAAAATGCAATAATGAACAAATAAGGCAATGAAACCACTGGAGTTCTTTAGTTATGGACATTCTGTTGCCATGCCTACCCTTTTGAGGAAGTTCAATTGGAACAGACTTCAGAGATGTAGATAGATAGATGAACTTAACACTACATATGCCATATATTCAGCTGACCTTCAAACTATGTAAACCAGAAAATTAGTGTACTGACAAACGATTTCAAATGTTTCATCTCAAAATCTGAATTTCTAATGACTGCTAGAGCAATGTGGGTTTGTGAGTGCCATCAGCTATAACATCTGATATAATAAAAACAGATTTAACTTACAATGTGGGCCTTAAGTTTGTAATCTGCAAGAGTAGTGAAGGCACAATATGAGCATGTGAGTAACTGTGTGAGAGGTCGACCTTCAGGATCACGCTGATGTTTTGATGCTAGGTGCTTAATCAGGTTAAACTTCTGGCTGTACATCACCGGGCAGGATTCACACTGTAAGGATTCCAAAACATTTTTAACAGAAATTTCTTGAATGATGCAGGAACATGAATGCCATTTCTGTATAACACAATAGGATATATTATTATGAGTTTAAGTATAATTTCATTTTTAGATATGCAGCTTTCAGAGAAATATAAACATGATACATATACTCTGGTGTTGAAATCATATGTGACAGAGACTTGATGTGTGCAACCGGTTCAGTTTGTATGCATGATCCTGATGCTTTGTTGTAAAGGCTTGAAAGACAATGATGTATAAAACAAAATCTATCTCGCATCCATCAAATCTAGTCCACGTAATATATCAGATACATACAACCCCTGAAATCACTTAAACACATCCTCAACCCATACCCAATATTTTGAATTGAAACATGGACTCTCATATATTGTTTCAGACAAATGCACATCTAATACTCACTAGCTGCAAGTTATTTTTTTTTTTCCAATTTTTCTCAAGTTTTGCTTCAACAGGTAAAGTGTGAATTAAATGTCCTATATTGATTGTCACGGTATTCTTGAAATACACGAGACATTTTGGGCACACGAACACTGCCCATCTTCAAACTGATTATAAATGATACAACACAACATAAAAAACAAAACAGGAATGAATCAAGTCTTGTAGTGTTACAAATGAGAGTAGAGACATAGATAATATGTTGATCAGTGGACTGTGTTACCTTGGAGTTCATGTATGGTAATGTGGTTGGTAGGGTCAAACACGGGTCATTGGAAGGGGGTCTGCCAGGGGTTTACACGCCTGGAAAAGTCTGACAGAGATACACAGTGGGGTCACTTTGGATGCAGCAGAGAATAACTGTAGAGAACTAGCTTGTCTTTTAGTTTGATGATTTATGAAGGAATTAATCCCTTCTATACATGGCTTCTGTAACCTATAGTCATGTAGGGCTGTTGCAATGTTTCAATAATAGTCATGTTTACATTCAAATGCTGACAAGTGAGATTCATCTCATGATGCTATTGCATTTGTAGTTTAAGGCTTCCGTTTTGAAGATGAAGTGAAGAGCCTTCACTGAGTGATGTAGTAGTCATACTGATGTAGTTCATGTTGAAGTTTTCAACCTTCAACTGGGCAGGAGTACTTGTAGACAACACTGGTAGACTGTAGCGAGTTACTGCAATGTGTGAGGTTGTTTCTCATCATGTAGTCACTAGTTTTCTTGAAGTAAAAGATGATACTGAGACAATCTTCAGGGATGTTGCTGATAATGTTCCTATCTATTATCTCCAGGGTACATTCATCTGTCATATCAGACTTCAGGATACGTTCAGCAATCCTATGAATACAGGATATTTATATCAAACCCTATTTGATGAAGCAAAATGGGTGGGTAAAAAAAGAAGCCGAGTTAAATATTCTTTGGTCTTTAACAAACATATTGAAGAAAATATTCTGTCTGCTTACACAAATACACTGTATACACTGAAGAGGGGTAGCGAAGCTGTTTCCTGTAGGGCAGGGTAGCGCCAGTAATGGATGGAGGCAAGCAAGTATGAATATGTACCTGTGTATATATGTATATGTCTATGTGTATGTATATGTACGTATATATGCATGTATGTACACATTTGTATATGAATGAATGGGTTGTTCTTTGTCTGTTTTCTGGGGCTATCTTGCTGATGCAGGAAAATGGTGATCAAGTATATTAATGATAATAATAATAATATATATATATATATATATATATATATATATATATATATATATATATATATATATATATATATATTTTTTTTTTTTTTTGCCGCTGTCTCCCGCGTTTGCGAGGTAGCGCAAGGAAACAGACGAAAGAAATGGCCCAACCCACCCCCATACACATGCCTTGATTCAATCCACTGACAGCACGTCAACCCCGGTATACCACATCGCTCCAATTCACTCTATTCCTTGCCCTCCTTTCACCCTCCTGCATGTTCAGGCCCCGATCACACAAAATCTTTTTCACTCCATCTTTCCACCTCCAATTTGGTCTCCCTCTTCTCCTCGTTCCCTCCACCTCCGACACATATATCCTCTTGGTCAATCTTTCCTCACTCATTCTCTCCATGTGACCAAACCATTTCAAAACACGCTCTTTTTACTTCCACACATCTCTCTTACCCTTACGTTACTTACTCGATCAAACCACCTCACACCACACATTGTCCTCAAACATCTCATTTCCAGCACATCCATCCTCCTGCGCACATCTCTATCCATAGTCCACGCCTCGCAACCATACAACATTGTTGGAACCACTATTCCTTCAAACATACCCATTTTTGCTTTCCGAGATAATGTTCTCGACTTCCACACATTCTTCAAGGCTCCCAGAATTTTCGCCCCCTCCCCCACCCTATGATCCACTTCCGCTTCCATGGTTCCATCCGCTGCCAGATCCACTCCCAGATATCTAAAACACTTCACTTCCTCCAGTTTTTCTCCATTCAAACTCACCTCCCAATTGAATTGACCCTCAACCCTACTGTACCTAATAACCTTGCTCTTATTCACATTTACTCTTAACTTTCTTCTTTCACACACTTTACCAAACTCAGTCACCAGCTTCTGTAGTTTCTCACATGAATCAGCCACCAGCGCTGTATCATCAGCGAACAACAACTGACTCACTTCCCAAGCTCTCTCATCCCCAACAGACTTCATACTTGCCCCTCTTTCCAAAACTCTTGCATTCACCTCCCTAACAACCCCATCCATAAACAAATTAAACAACCATGGAGACATCACACACCCCTGCCGCAAACCTACATTCACTGAGAACCAATCACTTTCCTCTCTTCCTACACGTACGCATGCCTTACATCCTCGATAAAAACTTTTCACTGCTTCTAACAACTTGCCTCCCACACCATATATTCTTAATACCTTCCACAGAGCATCTCTATCAACTCTATCATATGCCTTCTCCAGATCCATAAATGCTACATACAAATCCATTTGCTTTTCTAAGTATTTCTCACATACATTCTTCAAAGCAAACACCTGATCCACACATCCTCTACCACTTCTGAAACCACACTGTTCTTCCCCAATCTGATGCTCTGTACATGCCTTCACCCTCTCAATCAATACCCTCCCATATAATTTGCCAGGAATACTCAACAAACTTATACCTCTGTAATTTGAGCACTCACTCTTATCCCCTTTGCCTTTGTACAATGGCACTATGCACGCATTCCGCCAATTCTCAGGCACCTCACCATGAGACATACATACATTAAATAACCTTACCAACCAGTCAACAATACAGTCACCCCCTTTTTTAATAAATTCCACTGCAATACCATCCAAACCTGCTGCCTAGCCGGCTTTCATCTTCCGCAATATATATATATATATATATATATATATATATATATATCTGGGGTAAACCATGGAAAGCTGTGTAGGTATGTATATTTGCGTGTGTGGACGTGTATGTATATACATGTGTATGGGGGTGGGTTGGGCCATTTCTTTTGTCTGTTTCCTTGCGCTACCTCGCAAACGCGGGAGACCGGCAAAAAAAAAAATATATATATATATATATATATATATATATATATATTATCCCTGGGGATAGGGGATTAAGAATACTTCCCACGTATTCCCTGCGTGTCGTAGAAGGCGACTAAAAGGGGAGGGAGTGGGGGGCTGGAAATCCTCCCCTCTTGTTTTTTTTTTAATTTTCCAAAAGAAGGAACAGAGGGGGCCAGGTGAGGATATTCCGAAAAAGGCCCAGTCCTCTGTTCTTAACGCTACATCGCTAACGCGGGAAATGGCGAATAGTTTGAAAAAAAAAAAAGAAAAAGAAATATATATATATATATATTTCTTTCTTTCATACTATTCGCCATTTCCCGCATTAGCGAAGTAGCGTTAAGAACAGAGGACTGGGCCTTAGAGGGAATATCCTCACCTGGCCCCCTTCTCTGTTCCTTCTTTTGGGGGGAAAAAAAAAAAAAAAAAAAAATGAATGGAGAAAAACTGGAGGAAGTAAAGTGTTTTAGATATCTGGGAGTGGATCTGGCAGCGGATGGAACCATGGAAGCGGAAGTGGATCATAGGGTGGGGGAGGGGACGAAAATCCTGGGAGCCTTGAAGAATGTGTGGAAGTCGAGAACATTATCTCGGAAAGCAAAAATGGGTATGTTTGAAGGAATAGTGGTTCCAACAACGTTGTATGGTTGCGAGGCGTGGGCTATGGATAGAGTTGTGCGCAGGAGGATGGATGTGCTGGAAATGAGATGTTTGAGGACAATGTGTGGTGTGAGGTGGTTTGATCGAGTAAGTAACGTAAGGGTAAGAGAGATGTGTGGAAATAAAAAGAGCGTGGTTAAGAGAGCAGAAGAGGGTGTTTTGAAATGGTTTGGGCACAGGGAGAGAATGAGTGAGGAAAGATTGACTAAGAGGATATATGTGTCGGAGGTGGAGGAAACGAGAAGTGGGAGACCAAATTGGAGTGAAAAAGATTTTGTGTGATCGGGGCCTGAACATGCAGGAGGGTGAAAGGAGGGCAAGGAATAGAGTGAATTGGATCGATGTGGTATACCGGGGTTGACGTGCTGTCAGTGGATTGAATCAGGGCATGTGAAGCGTCTGGGGTAAACCATGGAAAGCTGTGTGGGTATGTATATTTGCGTGTGTGGACGTATTTATATACTTGTGTATGGGGGTGGGTTAGGCCATTTCTTTCGTCTGTTTCCTTGCGCTACCTCACAAACGCGGGAGACAGCGGCAAAAAAAAAGAAAGAAAAAAAAATATTTTATTTACTTATACTTTGTTGCTGTCTCCTGCGTTAGTGAGGTAGCGCAAGGAAACAGATGAAAGAATGGCCCAATCCACCCACGTACACATGTATATACATACACGTCCACTCATGCACATATACATACCTATACATTTCAACATATACATAAATATACATACACAGACATATACATATATACACATGTACATAATTCATACTTGCTGCCTTTATTCATTCCCTGTCGCCACCCCACCACACATGAAATGACAACCCCCTCCCCCTACACACGTGCGAGGTTGCACTAGGAAAAGACAGCAAAGGCCACATTCATTCACACTTAGTCTCTAGCTGTCATGTATAATGCACCGAAATCACAGCTCCCTTTCCACATCCAGGCCCCACAAAACTTTCCATGGTTTACCCCAGACGCTTCACATGCCCTGGTTCAATCCAATGACAGCACATTGACTCCGGTAGACCACATCGTTCCAATTCACTCTATTCCTTGCACGCCTTTCACCCTCCTGCATTGTTTGCATTTATCCATTCCTGGGGATAGAGGAGAAAGAATACTTCCCACACATTCCCTGCATGCTGTAAAAGGCAACTTAAAAGGGGTAGGAGTGGGGGTCAGGAAATCTTTCCCTCCTGTTTTACTTTTCCAAAAGAAGGAAAGGGGCACCGAGCCAAATGAGGATTTTTCCTTCTAAGAATAAGACAGAAAATGGTGAATATGTATGTGGTTTTGGTGCATTACACATGACAGTAAGAGACGATGTGAACAAATGTGTTCTTTCTTTGTATATAGCACTACTTCAAAAACTTGGGGAATACGCTGGAAAAGTGAGCAGTAAGTCTTTAGTGTCTTCATTTTGGTAGCTACCTCGTGGTCATGAATGGTCTCAAAATATGCCGAAATGATGTTTCTAGTGTTACTGGAATGGACGACGTCCAAAGCACCAATGAGAAAGTGTCACCAAGCATGTTTGGGAAGTGTATTTCAGATGTCTGGTGGGTGGCATTTAATTCCGAGTTGGGGGGGGTGACTTAATTAGGGTCAAATATGTCCTGAAGATGTTTACCTGGGCATTAATTTGTCCACTTAGCAGTTCTTACCTTGTGCATAAATTCCTCTCCCCGATGTACTCGCAGATGGGTTCTGACTGTGGCACGAGTCTTGAACTTTTTGTTACAGATAGCACAAGTATTGCATTCCTTGGAGATGTGAGAAGTTGCATGTTGTACTAAGGAACTGTGTAAAGGAGTGCTAAACTCACACAGTTGACCTGAAATTTGGGTACACTTAAAAACACGACACATATTTACTTTTCTCTTTCATTACATGTGGGAGGTGGGTAGGTTAAAATGAGTAGTCAGTGGTGTCATGAAGAAGTAAAGTTGCTGCTGAAAGAGAAAAGATAGGTGTTTGGGTGGTACATACAAAGAAAGTTGCAGGGGATGAAAAAGAGGGATAATAAGAGTGGAATGTGCAAGTAACGGTACACTTTATAGAGTATAAGATGTTTTGGAAGAAGGGTAATATTGTGCAAAATGCAAGAGAACAAATGGGAATATTGTTGAAAGCGGAACTGATTACAGGGAGTGATGAAGTGAAGATGATATGGAATTGATATTTCAAAGGTCTGGTGAAAGTTTTTGATAAGATGACATGCAGGGTGTTTGGGTCGGGTTAGTATGTGAAGTGAGATGTGGTTCTGGTGCATTACACATGACAGAGAATGGATGTCTGCGGATGCAACCTTTCTTCATCTGTTCCTGTTGCTACCATGCTAACATGGAAAATGGCAAGCAAGTATGAAATATATAAGAATATATACAGTATACATTTTTTTTCATTCATATTCACCACTTCCCACATTATTAAGATTGCATCAAGAACAAAGGACTAAGCCTTAGGAAAACATCCTCACTTGTCCCCCCTTCTCTGTTCCCTCTTTTGGAAAAGTAAAAAAAAAAAAAACTGGAGGGGAGGATTTCCCCCAAGGATAGGGGAGAAAGAATACTTTTCACATATTCCCTGCTTGTTGTAGATGGCAACTAAAAGGGGTGGGAGAAGGGGGCTGGAAATCCATCCCTCCAGTTTTTTTACTTTTCCAAAAGAATGAACAGAGAAGGGGGCCAAGTGAGGATTTTCCCTCTAAGGCTCAGTCATCTGTTCTTGACACTAGCTTGCTAATATGGGAAATGGTGATACATAAAGAAATGCTGTCAGTGGACTGAACTGGGGCATGTGAAGTGTCTGGGGTGGACCATGGAAGGTTTGGGGGGCCTGGATGTGGAAGGGAAGCTGTAGTTTTGGTGCATTATATGTTTCGGTGCGTTGAACATGACAGCTAGAGACAGTGTGAGAGAGTGTGGCCTTTGTTGTCTTTTCCTAGTGCTACCTTGCATGCGTGCGGGGGAGGGGGTTTTCATTCCATGTGTGGCAGGGTGGCGACGGGAATGAATAAAGGGAGCAAGTATGAATTAAGGACGTGTATATATGTATATGTCTGTGTATGTATATATATATGTATAAGTTGAAATGTATAGGTATGTATATGTGCATGTGTGAACGTGTATGTATATACATGTGAATGTGGGTGGGTTTGGGCCATTCTTTCGTCTGTTTCCTTGCGCTACCTCACTAAAGTGGGAGACAGTGACAAAGTATAATAAATAAATAAATTTAAAAAAGAATTATATATATATATATATATATATATATATATATATATATATATATATATATATATATATATATATATATATATATATATATTCCTATGAGTCTACAACAAGCAGGAATATGTTGAAAGTATTCTTTCTCCCCTATCCTTGGGGGACTCATAGGAATATCTTGATCACGCGTAAAATTGTGATCCTTTCCAATATATATATATATATATATATATATATATAATAATATATATGGTTGAGAGAGCAGAAGAGGGTGTTTTGAAATGCTTTGGTCACATGGAGAGAATGAGTGAGGAAAGATTGACCAAAAGGATATATGTGTTAGAGGTGGAGCGAACGAGGAGAAGTGGGAGACCAAATTGGAGGTGGAAAGATGGAGTGAAAAAGATTTTGAGTGATCGGGGCCTGAACATGCAGGAGGGTGAAAGGCGTGCAAGGAATAGAGTGAATTGGAATGATGTGGTATACCGGGGTCGGCGTGCTGTCAATGGATTGAACCAGGGCATGTGAAGCGTCTGGGGTAAACCATGGAAAGTTCTGTGGGGCTTGGATGTGGAAAAGGAGCTGTGGTTTCGGTGCATTATTACATGACAGCCAGAGACTGAGTGTGAACAAATGGGGCCTTTGTTTGTCTTTTTTCTAGCACTACCTTGCGCACATGAGGGGGGGAGGGGGTTATTATTTCATGTGTGGTGGGGTGGCGATGGGAATGAATAAAGGCAGACAGTATGAATTATGTACATGTGTATATATGTATATGTCTGTGTGTATATATACATGTGTATGTTGAGATGTATAGGTATGTATATTTGCGTGTGTGGACGAGTATGTATATACATGTGTATGTGGGTGGGCTGGGCCATTCTTGTGTCTGTTTCCTTGTGCTATCTCGCTAACGCGGGAGACAGCGACAAAGCAAAATAAATAAATAAATAAATATATATATATACTTGTATATCATCATTATTATTGTACTTGATGGCCATTTGCTGAGTTAGCGAGGTAGCACCAGGAAACAGATGAAGACACATCCTCTCATATACATGTACATACATATATACATACACATACAAATGTACATATTCATATTTGCTCACCTTCATCCATTCCTGGCATTACCTCAACCCACAGGAACAGCATTGCCACCCCCCCTGCATCAGCAAGGTAGCACCAGGAAACAGACACAGACGGAACATATGCTTTCACACTCATTCTGTTGCTGTCATGTGTAATGCACCAAAACCACAGGTCCCTATCAACATCCAGGCCCCACAGACCTTTCCATGGTTTACCCCGGACATTTCACATACCCTGGTTCAGTCCACTGACAGCACGTCAAACCCAGTATATCACATCATTCCAATTCACTCTATTCCGTGCATGCCTTTCACCCTCCTGCATGTTCAGGCCCTGATTGCTCAAAATCTTTTTCACTCCATCTTTCCACCTCCAGTTAGGTCTCCCACTCCTTGTTTCCTCCACCTCCGACACATATATCCTCTTTGTCAACCTCTCCTCACTCATTTTCTCCTTATGTACAAACCATTTCAACACAACCACTTCTTACCACGCATCTCTTACCCTTTTATTACTCACTCGAACAAACCATCTCACACCACATGTCCTCAAACATTTCACTTCCAACACATCCACCCTCCCTCCTCTGCACAACCCCATATATTGCCCATTCCTCAAAACCATAATGTATGATAAAAAACATATGCCTATATATGGACTCAAAAAAACTTTTTCCTCTCCATCCTTCTAACATCCAGTTTGGTTTTCCTCTTCTCCCCTCCACTTCTGACACATACATCCTCTTTGTCAACCCCTTACTACTCATCCTCTCCAGTAATCCAAACCAATTTTGTACTTTTTCTTCAGTTCTCCAAACCATACCTACCATATTATTTCTTGCTTGATCAACCCCACATACACCACATACTGTTCTCAAGCATTTAATTTCCAACACATTCACAATCTTCTGTACTTTCTCCACAGCCCACAACTTGCATCCATACACTACTGTTGGGACTACTATATATTTTGTTCATGTTTCATTTTTTTCTCATTAAAAATAGCATTACTATACTTTGGATGTTGATTTACCTGATATCATGCCATATCTGTAAAAAAAATTTTCAAAAAATGAAAAATTATATGTGCACTTATATGAGGCCAATTATGAAGAATTTTGATATGGAAAATTCATGGACTATGGGTTTGAATATCTTTTTTAGCCTTACTGAAATCAAGTGAGCCAGTTATTACATAATTCAATGCAGAAAGTATTTATGCATAATTTCCATGATTTTTTGATAAAACCCTATTTTCACCACAAAACAGGTAGAAACCATTGCTAAAAATGACTTTTTTTTTTTTTTGGAACTGGCTCTGGAAACAAAATATGCATGCAAAGGGATAGTTATGGGATATCTGAGGAACAAAGTTCAGCAGAGTTCATAAATTGAAAAATGTTGCATCACAAATGTCTCTTTCTATGGTTGTATTCCTTCAGGAATAAGTATGTTACAGTGATAATGAAAAGAATAATGCAGTACTGCAATGCGTGTTTACTATCTATCTATCTATCTATATTTCTGAAGCCTGTATCCTCCAGAAACTCCCACTAAGAGTCAAAGAGTCTCCACCTATCCTTTCCTTACATGCCTCCCCTGAATACACCATAGCATGCTTTCATCCCCCATTTCCCTCTCTCCAATATTCTTCAACTCTATTTCCCCATGTGACAGGTAGTCTTCATTTCACATCTAGTTCTTTAATCTTATTATCATCCACTCTCCTTATAAACTCCATCTCCACCTATCCTTTCCTTACATGCCTCCCTTAAATACATCATAGCATGCATTCATCCCCCATTTCCCTCTCTCCAATATTCTTCAACTCTATTTCCCCATGTGACAGGTAGTCTTCATCTCACATCTAGTCCTTTAATTTTATTATCATCTACTCTCCTTATAAACTCCCCACCTTACAATCATCAAGGAAAAATTTCTGATTGTAAAGAAAATAAACAAAATGAAACAACAGTATCAAACTTATGTATGACAAAAACCTAAAAAGCACAGCTAAGCAGATGACAAGGACTGAAAGTCAATGGAAAAGCAAATTAGTTGACAGGTCTTCTTATGTAAGCTGTGACTGGATGAAAGGTGTTATGGTGATACAGTTTGAGAATGGCTTAGGCACCCTCTATATTTTAGCCCACTCACTTTCCTAGAGATGTTTCATGTCTGAAAAGGAATTGAACAGCCATGTGATCAAGTGAAATTTGTGCAAACTAGATGCTTTTGTCCCTAAACTTTACTGTGCAGTAAGTTAAAAACATCACAAACTCAGTATTTGAGTATGCTATATAGCATAGGTTACATCTTAAAAACTATATTAAATGTACTAAATTTCTATGAATGATAATATAGAATATTCTATGAAAGCAATATCTTTCAAAGCAGTGATTTCTTAGCATTCTGAATTTACAATTCACTACTTATTTTTATAAATTTGATAAAATTAGATATTACATTGGAATAAATACTGAAGAGGCCAACTTGGAGTACAGATGCTCCTCGACTTACAATGGGGTTACGTTCTGATAAATCCATCATAAGTTGAAAATAATGTAAGTCAAAAATACATTTAATACTGTTCATCTAACCTACTGAACATCACAGCCTATCCTCCCCTAACTTAAATGTTCTTAAAACACTTACATTAGCCTACAGTTGGACAAAATGATTTAACACAAAGCCTATTTTATAATAAAGTGCTGAATATCTCATGTAATTACTGAATACTGTACTGAAAAAAAAAATATTGTCTGGGTACTCACCATCAACTTCACAGCTGAAAGTACACTGGGCCTGAAGAATGTATGAAGCATATAACACTAAAATTAATTGCTAGATGATGAGGATGCTACATCGAAAGGGCCATAAATTTCTCTTTCTTCTGAAGAGGCTTGAAATAGCTGATGGAAGGCACATGTGATCTTGAGGCTGACTGGAAGCTACAGCTTAATGCCACTGCACAGCATCACAAGAGTATCGTACTGCATATTGCTAGCCCAGAAAGATATCAAAATTCAAAGTTCGGATTCTACTGAATGCATATCACTCGCACCATCGTAAAGTCGAAAAACTGTATGCTGAACCATTGTAATTCGGAAGCATCCGCAGTTAAAAACTTAAAGTAACATTCTTGATGACTTGCAGTCAAGTAATACTTACATCTGGCAAGGGTACCAATTTCATGCTCATTCCAAAGATGAAGAGTGAGTTTGTCCAAGTTCTTGAATGATATAGGGCACTGAGAACATCTATGAGCATCCTCTTCCTCACTGCCACTGTGTCCTTCTGACATAGCACCTGGACTAGATGTTGCTGTGCTTGTGGGGTTTGTATATGATTTACCATCATTTGTGGAGAGAGTGATGGTACTGAGGGATGTTGATGTGTTGTTACTGCAAGCACTTACGGTTGAAGGATTGTTATTGGATGTAATTATGGTGCAAGCTGATGACACTGATGAGGCACTGCTTCGTGGTGAAGATGTAGATACTGTGGTGTAGCAACTAGATTTGGATGAAGTGGGGGAAACAGAGATATCTAATTGAGAAGAAGTTGTACGAGATAAACGAGATGAATTTGGCAAAGACACTGTCACGGGTGAAAGCCCTGTAAGGGATGAGGCAGGGGCTAGTGGGAAAACTGTATCTGATGAGGAGCAGCTAACATTTGATTCACTGGAAGAATGTACAGAGGATGAGGCACTAGATATAAACACTGGAGGAGTTGAGGGTACAGGAGACTGTAGTATCAATGGACTAGAAGAAGAGGATGGATGTAAGAGCAAGGATGTAGTGGAGATTGAGGATACTGACAATACAGGGGAAGATATGGGTGACTGATTAAGAGGACTGTTACTGGAACCTATAGACTGTAAAACTGGTCGATCTGAAATATTGGAAAGAGGAGCAGAAGAGCCAGATGACTGTGTAAGGATAGAGACAGAAGCTGGAGATGACTGTGAGAGAGGAGAGGAAAATGCCGATGCTGCTATTGTAGTAGGTGTATCTGAGTGTGTGACAGGGGTAAGAATTGAAACAGATGCCTCACTTAGTGGAGAAGATCTGGAGTCTGGAGAATGTAAATGGGGATGAACTGAAGAAGTCTGTGTCAAAATATGAGCTGGGGAAGGAGAAGACTGGGTGAAAATTGGGCTAGTAGACTGGGAATATGTAACATTTTGAGGATAAGAAATAGGGATTTCAGATGCTACTGACTGAACTGATACAGCCTGCAAGGGGACAGTAGGCAAAGTATGATGAACATGAGAAATATCAGACTGATTAACAATAGCTGTAGAAAGAACTGAGGGTTGAAGATATGGAGTAAAAGAGATGTTGGACTGAGTAAGCAATGTGGTTGGATTATGGAGTGATGACTGTGCTAACAATGAATTATTGTTGGAGACGGAGTTGTGTGTGAACATAGACATACTGCTTGGACATGAAGTTTGTGCTAAAAGAGAAGTGGCAATAGGCATGGGGGAGGCTATCAAAGGAACTGTGTTAGAACCATTGGCTCGATTTAAAAGAGACGAGCTGGCAAGAGAAGACTGTACATGCACTGGGGGTTCATTAATTTGTGGTAATGTGGCAATGTCAGCAATGGATGCTTCTGTATGAACGGTATTGGCACCTGAGATGTGAGGAATCACAGGGGTACGAGCTTCTGGCAAAACCACCATCCAACTCTCCTTGTTATCCCTGAAGTTTGTTTCATCTTCTGGGCTGCTGGGGAAAATTCAATTAGAGTGAGGCCATACAAATGCAATGTGCTACATTCAGTAATAATCTGAGTGGCTTTTTTAAGCCCAGACCATGAAAATTAATAGCACTAACTGTCATGTATAATGTAATGAAATGAATCACATATAATGTAATGAATTCCAAGCCTTACATCCATAGCCAAGCTGCACATAATATCCCGTGGTTTAATTGACTACCTCATATACTCTGGTTCAGCTCACTGACATTACATTGCTCCTGTGTATTACATCAATCCAGTTCATACTATCTCATGTATGTCTCTCACCCTCTTAAATGTTCAGATTTCAATAATCTAAAGCCTCCATCACTCCACCCTTCTAATTCTTAGTCATTATCTATCCATTGTTCCCTCCACTTCTGACACTTAGATATTCTTAGATAGACTTCACTCATCCTCTCCTTATGCTCACACCATCCAAATGTGTCTGGCCAGCTCTTTGTCAGACTAAGCTTACTGCATCTCTCTCTTACACAGTCACTGTCTACACAACCAACCTACTTCACGCTGTCCTCAGGCATTTTGTTTCCAAAAGATCCACCCTCTTCTTTTTTAGATTTTAAGCCAATCCTTGCATTCATACAACACCCCTCTTTGCCCTAACAAATAATGACTTCTACATGCACCTTAATGCACCCAGGACCTTAGTCCCTTTATCAACCCCAGGAACTAGCTTCAGCCCCCATGGTTCCATCCATTGCCATGTCCACCCATATACTTACATTCAAACCAAACCATCCTGCCTCATCTCCTTGCAGTACCCCTTTACTTTACTTCTCTTCATATCTGCTCTCAATTTTCTGAATTCAAACTCTCCTTAAATCTGTCACCAACTTCTGGATTCTTTCTCTACATTCTGCTATCAGAGTTGTCTACAAAATGCAAATGATTCACCTCGCATGTCTTCCCAACCCCACCTTACTGTAAACCTGCCCCTTGATCTATGACCCTCACCATCCAATCTACAGATAGACTGAATAAACATAGTGACATTATTCATCCTGAACGAAGACCCCACTTCATCAGGAACCAACCATCCTACTCCCTTCCTATCAGCATCCATGCCTACCTCTCCCAGCAAAAACGCCTCACTTCATTTAGTAACTTCCTATTTACACCATATATTCTTAGCATCTTCCACAAGGCATTTCTGTCAATCATATCATATGCTTTTTCTAGATCCATAAATGTCACATACAATTCACTCTTCTTCCAAGTATTTCTCAAATAAATTCTTCAGAGCAAATACTTTTTTTCACAAATCCTCTATCTCAACCATATCATATGTTTTTTCCAGATCCAAAATGTCCTATACAATTCACTCTTTCTCCAGTATTTCTCAAATAAATTTTTCACATGAAATACCATTTCCTCAAATCCTGTACCTCTAACTCTTGTGTTAAAGTCATTCATAAAAAATGTACAAAACCTTTGCTACCTAAACTGACTTGATAACTCCATCTTAACACTATTTCCACTTCCAAACAAAACCACCCTGAAGGCTAGAATGAAAACTAAATTTCATGATTTTAATGAAAAACAAAAGCTACTGAAAACTACAATAATAGTCAAGTACCTGACTGAAGGAAGTGATGAGGAAACTGCTGACTGTCGCTGAGAAGTATCTTGGAGAGAGACACCACCGATGCTATCTTTCACTTTCAGTCTAACTCGGGAGTCTGCTGTTGCCCTGAGTGATCTCCGAGATCGCAACCATCTGGGACTAACCGTCATTTTTGCCTCATCAGTCAGAAGAATGTTTTCCATATCCACCACTGATGGGCTGGGAGCTGGTGCACAGAATAAGTATCATTTTGATATGATGGCCATACTTTGCTGACTCATTATCAGCTTATAATCACAAAAGGGGACAAAAAAACCATGTACTGACAGAAAGATTAAAATAAATACAGTCTATCAGTGCATATTACTTCATTCTCATTACTACACACACTTCTGCATTGTAATTAGGAAGTTTTATCTGCTAAATGAAAACATGCTCCCACTCAGTGAATATTCTGTGGCAACAAACAGCTAGGTTTACTGATATCATTATGTCACAAGATGAAAGATACCATCAGTTCAACATGTGAAATGCTTCTATATTCTTTCTAAATTGATTATTTCCAGCTGTTTAACTGGTGACCACACAACACTGCAGTAATCAATTTTGCTCTAAATGTTTTTTTTTTTTTTTTTTTTTTTTTTTTACTTTGTCGCTGTCTCCCGCGTTTGCGAGGTAGCGCAAGGAAACAGACGAAAGAAATGGCCCAACCCCCCCATACACATGTACATACACACGTCCACACACGCAAATATACATACCTACACAGCTTTCCATGGTTTACCCCGGACGCTTCACATGCCTTGATTCAATCCACTGACAGCACGTCAACCCCTGTATACCACATCACTCCAATTCGCTCTATTTCTTGCCCTCCTTTCACCCTCCTGCATGTTCAGGCCCCGATCACACAAAATCCTTTTCACTCCATCTTTCCACTTCCAATTTGGTCTCCCTCTTCTCCTCGTTCCCTCCACCTCCGACACATATATCCTCTTGGTCAATCTTTCCTCACTCATTCTCTCCATGTGCCCAAACCATTTCAAAACACCCTCTTCTGCTCTCTCAACCACGCTCTTTTTATTTCCACACATCTCTCTTACCCTTACGTTACTTACTCGGTCAAACCACCTCACACCACACATTGTCCTCAAACATCTCATTTCCAGCACATCCATCCTCCTGCGCACAACTCTATCCATAGCCCACGCCTCGCAACCATACAACATTGTTGGAACCACTATTCCTTCAAACATACCCATTTTTGCTTTCCGGGATAATGTTCTCGACTTCCACACATTTTTCAAGGCTCCCAAAATTTTCGCCCCCTCCCCCACCCTATGATCCACTTCCGCTTCCATGGTTCCATCCACTGACAGATCCACTCCCAGATATCTAAAACACTTCACTTCCTCCAGTTTTTCTCCATTCAAACTCACCTCCCAATTGACTTGACCCTCAACCCTACTGTACCTAATAACCTTGCTCTTATTCACATTTACTCTTAACTTTCTTCTTCCACACACTTTACCAAACTCCGTCACCAGCTTCTGCAGTTTCTCACATGAATCCGCCACCAGCGCTGTATCATCAGCGAACAACAACTGACTCACTTCCCAAGCTCTCTCATCCCCAACAGACTTCATACTTGCCCCTCTTTCCAAAACTCTTGCATTTACCTCCCTAACAACCCCATCCATAAACAAATTAAACAACCATGGAGACATCACACACCCCTGCCGCAAAATGTAAACCATAAAAAATTCCTAAGCTAGGCAAAAATGTAAGTGGTTGTTTTAGAGGTGCTTGTAATTGTACTACCCTGAGTGGTGGGCACTTTGTGGTACACTGTACCAATCAAACTGCAGTGGCATGCAAGTGGATCATCAGTGACTGGCTCACTTAACTAAGGATTTCAATCTGAATGGGAAAGAGGGTGCCAAATTGTCTGAAAAAATCTTCTGTAGTTTTTCTTTTAGTAATGGCAATGACCAGTATAAGATTGAACACAAGTTAAATAATGTAAGATTAGAAAGTTCATTCACACCACACAGTCTTTACTATATATTCCTTGGGATATATATACTGCTAGGAAAAACACCTTCCTGACTACTTAGTTGAGTGTTTAATATTCCATGTAAGATGATGAAGTGTACAAGGTACAGTATTACACATAACTGCGATATATTTCAAAGATTAGTGTGGCACAATCAATACGACTTGTAAAATGTCATATACTTGTCTAAAATTAAAAATCTATAACCGTTCTGAAATAAAGAATGCAAAAGGCAAACAAAACACAGGTCATCAAACTTGCCTACACATCAAAGTCTAATGACTGATGCCTTTAAGTACACTTCTCAAGTTTTAAAAAAATGCATTGATAATTCAAGTCCTGAAAAAATCCATGCACAAAAGGCAGTGATATCCAGCTGACACCTCTGAAGGCCATATATTGAAGTGAAGTCAATGAAAGCTGATGTCAAGCAAATGGAGAGCAGGTCCGATCAGCATAAGTAAAGAAGTGTAAATCAATCTGAATTAGGGTTGCTTAGTGCCACTACACCTTTATGAGGATATCAAAGGCCTGGATGGGTTGCTATATGGCTGATGAGTTTTGTAAACGGTATTTGCCAAACTATGCATTATGATGGTTGAAGGGGGTGAATTATCTTTGATAAACCTCATTTTAGGGCTCTGTTTTTACATAAAATTTTTATCTAGAAAGGGGTAGTCACTGCTCAAGAAATATCTATATTGTGAAACTAATAGTATAATCGTTCCTAATGATTACAAATAAAATACATACTAGCATACATTCTCTTAAAGCTATTCTAGTAAAACAGGGAATATGATCTATAATGCTACTGTTTACACTGATCTTACCATCTGCTGCGAGAGCTTCTAACAACATGACAGTATTATATGCATCATCTGTGTCCCCTTCCAAGACAGAGGAACCAGCTTGTCTGGAGTCCAGTTGAGGGTTGCATTCCTCTTTGCCATGATCCTCTAATGCAGTGTTTATCATCTTGCCCCCTTCAATAACAGTATCAGGTTCCCCCCTGAAACTAAGCACGGTGCCTGTGTATACAACATCATTGTCAGGCTTGCTGTAAACCTCACTGCACTCTGTGGCCTACTCTTGAACACTGGTGTGGTTTCTTCCAAAACAGAACTTTCAAATACTGAGGGAATATTGTTTTTCACTTGACTACACTGAATGGCAAAGGCATCCCCATCTGTTCCTTGGGTAGTACACAGTTCACTAAAAGACATATTAGATGTAGAGTTTACTGTGCTTAAGTTTGTATCTATTTTCAATGGTTCAGAATATTTTGGAGGATCCTGAAGTATATGTTGCTCATGGGGTTTAACAGTTACAAGTGGAATGGAAGTACTGTCCCCTAGTCCACAAATGCCATCTCCTGTCCTCTCTAGCTGCATGTGGGAACTGTCTGAGGGTATTTCAAGTACACCTGAGGTATCTAATGAAGCATAGTTCATTTCAGTGTGTGTCAAATACTGAGCTTCTGGTCCTGCAATGTATCCACCTGCATCAGCTTGAAATCCAAAGACTTGGAGGGAGCGTACTAAAGCCAAGACATGTGGCAATCGATGGTGAGGTACCAAAAGTTCACCACAATACATGTACTCTACTACTGCTCTCAAATCATCTGCAAAATAAATGTGAAAAATTATTCACTTACATGCTATCAAAATTCTAATTCACTATGTACTAAGAATCATGTATACATTAAAGTTAAGATAATCAGCTTCCATACTTTGTTTTACAATTCATGTTTCATTGATGCATTAATGAATAATGAGCATGTACAACACGCAGATCTACGGCATTGGAACTGTGAAATACATACTTGGGGAAATGAGCATCCCAAGACTTGCAGTAGACATCTGGAGCTCAACCATCCCTGGTCCTAGTGACTGTAAGCGCTCTAGGAAGAACTGACTGCCAGCAGCCAACACAGCCTTGTGGGCATAAATGTGTGCCTCGTCACACACCAGTCGAACATCCAATAAGCAAGACTGTGCATAGAGGTGGTACAAACTATTTGCCAGCACAATGCTATGGCCTGGCCATGAAAGACGGTCACTGTCACATGTAGCCATCCTGATAATTTGTATTACTTGTGTGTTGTATCTTCACAGTGGTTCCAGTTCTTTGAAAACTTCCGAACTGTTCCTAAAAAAAAGAAATAACACAATAACATTATACAAAACAAACATGTTTCTTTGACAATCATCAGTATCATCATAAACAACCATAAGACCCCTTTTATGGGGTTCCTAAAGCTTTGAGGCTTTAATGAACGAACAATAATGGTATCAAGAAAATTTATCTTTTCTTCTGAGATTTTTCAAATATATAATCATATGATCATTCAGTGGGAACACTATGCGTGTAATACTAATATGAAAGATTTTCTGAATACCAGATACTAATACCAAGTCAACAATATACTGACTTGTGCTTCACACTCTGTTTGGCTCTTTTATCAGCTGATAAACATCATATAAGAAAAGAGACTCTGTTGGGTATTAAAGTACTAAAGTGGAGCTACCAAGACTTGTGGCATTAGTATCATATTCACCAGTTATTATCACTCTGGAGCTCAGAATACCTGCTGTCTTGGAAAACACATCCTCCAGGAAACTATAAAAACTGATCTTATCAGGAGGTCAGAAGCACATACCAACAAGAATGAGCTTGGTCTTGGGTAGTAAGATGTTGGCCCATACAGCTTCCTCCAAGTCCTCAAAGATGATATCAAATCTAAGGTCATATGTGACGTCACTGCACATGTACATACACACACCTCCACCAATATGGTTCCTGTCCTTCCTTAGCCATACGAAGTTCTCAACTTCCACATCTGGTTCATGAATGGTATTATCCAACCAAGGCTCTGCAAAGCACAATACACTGGCATAGGTTTTTTGTGCAATATCCTGCACCTCATCAATCTTTGGTACGAGATGGTAAGGGTTAAAAATCTACCAAGTCTCTGAGCCACTGCCTGGTCCATGAGCTGCTTTAGTGGTCTAAATCTCAGAAAGAAAAGGCTAATCTAACCTAACCAAACACAAGACTAAAAGTTACCATAACTTTACCAATCACAGGTCAACCTACCCTTATCAAATGTAGCTTAACTTAAACTAGCCTAATCAGCACAATCTAGCCTAGCCTAGCCCATCAATCCAATACCTAAACTAACCTAAAACTCTAAAGCAAAGCAGTTGTCTTTACAGTACACAAACACACCCACAACACCACACACCCACATCCCGGCACCCCCAACTTACCAATACCCCCCCACCCCCATCTCTACCCCCCCTCCTCCTACCCCAACCCCCTCCCCCAATACAATGTGGGATTGATTAATGAAGAAATTGGTGAAACACCTGCAAAAGAAATCAACAAAACCTTTAAAAGCCTCAATAGCCTTCCCAGCAACCAAGATTTACTTTCAGTAAATTCTAATCAAAATATACTATCCACACTCATGAAATAATGAAAAATGGAAAACAACAGATGACAGACTGAGATGCTGTTAGTGCTACTTCCCAGCCTTCTCACAAACAAATTTTCCTCACAATCCCAAAGAGCATACCATTTTAATGTTGGTACATTTTTATAAAAACTTCAGCTATCAGCTGAAGAGGGAGGTTAGAAGTTTTCATGAGATTCTGTTGATTTTTACAAATGATAATCTTATATTTAATCAACTTCACAGTTTTCCTGATGCTCTTAACCCTTGCCACTCCCAACATAATTAATATCATAAAATATCATTAGTAATATCATTAAATCAAATGATCACAGCTTTTAATTTTCAAAGCTCTGCCATTCAAGAAAATTTCAAATGACCAAATCTAGTTTTAATGCATAACTAAATCGATAATCTGCCTTTACTTAACTACATAATTTTCTTCTGCTTTAAAAAACAAGCAATAAAAAAAATCAGGTGACTAAAAAATACTGAAAGAAAGGAATCAAACTATAAATCAGGGTTCTAAAGGTGTTTGTAAACCTAACACTTAAAGGTAAAAAGATCACAGAAAGAGGGAAAGATAAAACGAGGAATCAAATTCCACTACTCAGCTGTCTGATGAAAGGAGGAGGTGTCAGCAGTCAAACCATGAATGGCCAGTCTCCACACAGAAACTGTGGGAAGCAGCAACCATACACATGCCTTGGGTTTAAGACCTTGTGACAGGGAAACACACAAACAACAATGCAAAAAATAACACCTGTAGAACAGACTGAAGAAGGGTAATGGCACAAGAATAAATGAGACAGAAAGCTTTAGATTCCACCCCAGATACTTAGACAAAAAAGAGCTGCTCAGATAATAATTATGGGACCCTCACAAGAATTAATGAGACGGAAAGCTTTAGATTCCACTCTTGCTAATAGGTGATGTGAAACAACCCCAGATACTAAGACAAATAAAAAGAAGAGCTGCTCAGAAGATAATAATTATGGGACCAATACAACACCTCAAGCTTTGGAAGGATTTCTTGGATAGAGTGGAGGATATCACTACGCCCAACAAATGAATGTTACTACAGCATTGAGAGGCAATTTTGAAGCTTATAGGAACGAAATGAGTGACTCAGAAAGATATATAAGGGCAAATTGAGTTTTAGCACTATTGCGTATGAAGACAGAGAGAGTAAGCAATAAGACAGAACCACGTGAGACACTTTGTTGATAGGATATACGGGATACATTGTACCATCACAGACTATTGCAATGGAATGGCTGGGAAACGTGTTATGCATATAGGAACAGAGAGAAACAGAAAAACCAATAGAAAGAAGTTTAGAAATAAAATACTTGTACTGCACCCTGTCAAATGCTTTAGAGATGTTGAGGGACATAAAAGATTCCCTAAAATCCCTGAGAAAGGAAGACCAACGGTAAGTCACTCAGATCACCAGTAAACCTTGCACAGCAAGATCAGTAATGGTGATGTGAAAAAAGGGAATGCTATTCTAAGTGTCGAGGAAGTAAGAAATAAGGCACATCAAACGCTTAGGAGATAGCATAAGTGAGATCCATGAGGCAATAGATGGAGGAATGCTTCCAAAAGAAAGGAAGTGTGTGGTATTTAAAGCAAAAACGAGCTGTCTAAGAGGCAAAGTCCTTTATGATTCCAAATGATAGACCATCTTGTCTACTTGCAGCTAAAAAAAATTCTCATACGATTCTATTCAAGAAAAATAGAAAAAGCATAGTTCAGCGGGAGGAGCTGGGGTGGCAGATGAGGTGCTGAACCATAAAAAATTTCAAAATCATATACATCATCTACCTTTCTCTAGATAATCCTAAATCCCTCTCAATAATGTATGTCAGTGCAAAGATGCAGCTCGAAAAGTGAAATACAGCTCTAAACTTAAGTTCGACCAAATTCAACGGAGCTGATAAACAAAACCTTCACAATAACATACGATAGTTATTCTACCGACAAGTCGGTACCATTGCATTAAATACTATCATGCCAACAGTTCACTTTTCTTTGATTTCTCTAGATATTTAGATAAATCTACTGTTCCCACAGGAGAAAAAAAAAGTTTTGCAAATATTGAGCCTGTTGGCACAGGCTGTACAGGACATCATTTCCAATCATGTTTCACTCATTCCCATTCTTAAACAAGTATGCCGAGGGAGATTAACTGGTCTCATACCTTTATTGTACCACGTTCCGGAGTGTAGGGACCCATAGATAGTAAAAATGAGAAAGGCTGGGGAGCGAAGATGTATGTTAAGCTTTTGTTTACAATCACAGCTGATCCACTCTTGCCAACTAGCTACCGCATTAGGTTCGCTAAGCGCTAATTGCTTCATTACTCATGCTTCCAAAGCTTTGCTTCACTATCTTCATATCATAATTCATTTACATAAAGATTCAAGAGTTTTTGAAGCATAAAAACAGTTTCAAGAAATTCCATTATACTCAACTGCTGTTCAGATGTCCTTAGCGTTACTGGCTATATACAGCAAAGCCCATTTTTCAACATTGACAGGTCATGGTTACCTGTATAGTACAATAAGATACAAATAAAAACTGTAATAGTTAAACGTACCACATATATGCATCATATAGAGGAGGAAAGACCGAGTAAAATAACTAGGGACTGTCGTAAAGCAACTACCGAGTTAATGCGCTAACTTCCAACTTTCAATCTAGCGCTAATACGACAGTAAATGCAATAGAAACATTAAACAGTATGATATGATTATATGACGAAGATGAGCTTCAGATTAGAATTCGAATAAAGTGGGAATCAGCCAAAATGAATACGTTGGGTTGTCTTTGTAATGAGATAATCTGAAAATTCCCAGTTAGGAAAAAAAAACTTGTTAGAAACATTCTTTATACTGCTTTTAAATAGTACTATGTCTACAGCAGAGTTCACAAAAATACTTCTTTATCAAATGAACTTTTAAGACTCTCGTGAGTTTCGTTCTTTACCAACTCAATATATCTAAATGTTGATTATAATTTGCTGTTAACTGCCGTACAAGTGTTGATATCTTACAATTTGCATTATGTATATGTTTGTAGTCTTTCCTTTTATTTTTTCTTAGTTTTATTTCTTAAATTCTTTCCCCCACCTCTCTTTTCACGACATGAATCACTGAATTCAAATATAGGAGAGTTCAATATGCTTAAGGCAGACATTCTGTTGTGCGAAGATTCAACGGATGTTTGTACTGCTAACTATAGGAAGGGCCGGCCCTTCCTGTAACCTTAAATAATTTTCCAGTTTTTTTTTTATCAACATTCACGGTATATCCACTGACTTAAAGAGCATCTAGGGAATTCTCGTAATATTTTATTTTCACACCCAGATGTGTATGGATGTCTAACAGTTAATGCCTTTCATATCAACTAAACCTTTGCTCCATTCTGCTTCAGAGTTGGACTCTGCTCTTATTCCCACACAAACAATCCTCTTGCATTATTGCCAACCATTATGTATGATGCAACCAAAACATACTTCTCACTCAACTTGCCAGCATAACAATTGCTGAATAAAACCATTCTGAAGTTACGGTTACAGCCATAATGGGAAATAGTTTTTTTTTCATACTTGTTCAGTCTTGCCTCCAGTAGCAAGGTAGGGCCCAGAACAACCTTATTTGCTTACATCCACTTTCTGGCTGTCTAGTATAATACATTAGAGCCAGAAACCCCTGTCTGGCTATCTATACCTGTGATGCCTCCTCCCTTCGGAAACTCCCTCAAGGGCTTCGCCAAAGCAAAGAACATTTCCATGGGTTTCACTGACCATTTCATATGCCCTAATTCAGCTCATCATCGGCATGTCACCCCCTGTATACCACAACACTAATATGCTCTATCCTATGTATGCCTCTTGCCCTAATGCATGTTCAGGCCCAGAGTAACTGAGCATTTTTCCAACTCGTCCTCTGTCTCACCCTCAGCTTTAATCCCTTCACTTCTGACTTGTTTTCCCCTCTTGGTCAGCCTTCTCTCTCTCATCTTTTCCACATATCCAAACCATTTCAGCATACCCTCTTCAGCTCTCTCAAATATATTCTTCTTATTATCACATCTCTTTCTTACCCTGTCTTCTCCTTACAACATATAGTCTTTAGCCGTTGAACTTCCCACACATCCATCCTCTTTCATATGATTTTCTTAGGGCCCTTGCCTTGCATCCATGCAGTACCACTAGAGCTACTGCATCATTAAAGATCCCCATCTTTGCCCTCACAGTTTTCTCTCTATACACTCCTCAATGCACCCAGTAAGAACTTTGCCCCTCACTCACCCAATAATTCACTTCAGCTCCTATTGTTCTATTCTATGCCATGTCTACTCCCAGGTATCTCCCCCCCCCCAAAAAAAAAAGGTCTTCCAGTTTCATTCTATTCAGACTTGTACTAACTTAGCTGTTTCCCTATTTTACCTTTATTCACATCAAATTTTAATTTCCCCTCATGTACTTGCCTTAATTAGCTTCTATGGTTTCTCATTGAATTTTGCCACCAGAGATGTGTCATCTGCGTACAGCAACTGACTTCCCTCTGAAATCCTCCCCATCCTAATTAACTGCAGACCTGCCACATCTCCACACCCTCACCACTCAAAAAAGAAAAAGAAAGAAAGAAAAAAAAGCCTTGGTGAATATCTCACACCCTTGATGCAAACCCACTTTCATCTAGAAACACTCATGATCCTCGCCTATTTGTACACGACTTACTCTTACAGATAACATACGTTGCATTTGAAAACACTTACTTAGAATAAATCCTTACTGAAATAAAATCAACCATGGTTAATGAATGAGGTGATGTTACTGGACTTCACCTGCATGATGTTACAATGTGATTGCAGTACGGGGAAATTCAATATAAAGGACCAATATTATAATTTATTTCACATTTTGACTTTGGATATTGGTACAGTACTTATCCCTAATTAAAAAAATATATGAATAAATAGCTTGTTCCAGTAGCTCTGACTTAATTGTAGAAAGTTTAAAGTTTGCTTGTGTAAGAAATTCTCCTTAGCACTGCCAGACATGCAAGTATTCTTCTGAGATTTCCCTTTCCATATTCTTTCTATCACTTTCACGGCAAATATATTTGGGTTCATGAGTGTTTGCATTAGCACAAACCAGTTTGTACAAATGTTTTTCTTTTGCATACACATTACCACTGATATGTGTTAGAATGATGAAGAGATCTTTCTAGGAAAATTATTTCAGAACACATTTTATCTTATTTACTAATGTAAGTCTCAGTTGCCTGTCTGGTATTTTTGTATTACATAGAAAGAGTGACTCCACAAAATAAAAAAATTATGTATTCGCTAAAATATTAAAGAAAATTTGTAAATTGTGTACAAAGTTTCCATCTGGAAATACTGCATGGACATATATTGTGAACCAATCTCCCAAATCCATTTTTGTCATCTATTGTGTGGTGTCAGAATTGTCAATTTCAGAGCTGACACTGTCTCCTGTTTCACTTTTCTCTTGTCTTTTCTTCAGCTTCTAGGACATTGAATTCAACAGACTCCATTGCATCCAGGATATCAACAAGCCCTGTATCCTACTCTCTCTCCTCTAACATCTGAAGGCTGCTAACCCATATACCTACAAACAATTGGTTTGTTTTTTGGCATC
Organism: Panulirus ornatus; assembly: GCF_036320965.1. NCBI lineage: Eukaryota > Metazoa > Arthropoda > Malacostraca > Decapoda > Palinuridae > Panulirus > Panulirus ornatus. The sequence continues at coordinate 22,987,477 of NC_092225.1, read as the reverse complement.
AGTGTCATATCTTGCTACTTCTTACTATATAATCTTATTTATAATCCCTAAGCAACAGAAATAAGTTTTATGACCTACCTTTTATGTGTTATTAAAATTACCACAGGTATTCTCATATAACTAGTATATATATATATCTTTCTTTCTTTCAAACTATTCCCCATTTCCCGCGTCAGCGAGGTAGCGCCAAGAACAGAGAACTGGGCCTCTGAGGGAACATCCCCACCTGGCCCCATTCTCTGTTCCTTCCTTTGGAAAATTAAAAAAAACGAGAGGGGAGGACTTCCAGTCCCCCGCTCCCTCCCCTTTTAGTCGCCTTGTACGACACGCAGGGAATACGTGGGAAGTATTCTTTCTCCCCTATCCCCAGGGATAATATATATATATATATATATATATATATATATATATATATATATATATATATATATATATATATATATATATATGATTCAAGTGAGAAACTGCAGAAGCTGGTGACTGAGTTTGGTAAAGTGTGTGAAAGAAGAAAGTTAGGAGTAAATGTGAATAAGAGCAAGGTTATTAGATACAGTAGGGTTGAGGGTCAAGTCAATTGGGAGGTAAGTTTGAATGGAGAAAAACTGGAGGAAGTAAAGTGTTTTAGATATCTGGCAGTGGATCTGGCAGCGGATGGAACCATGGAAGTGGAAGTGAATCATAGGGTGGGGGAGGGGGCGAAAATCCTGGGAGCCTTGAAGAATGTGTGGAAGTCGAGAACATTATCTCGGAAAGCAAAAATGGGTATGTTTGAAGGAATAGTGGTTCCAACAATGTTGTATGGTTGCGAGGCGTGGGCTATGGATAGAGTTGTGCGCAGGAGGATGGATGTGCTGGAAATGAGATGTTTGAGGACAATGTGTGGTGTGAGGTGGTTTGATCGAGTAAGTAATGTAAGGGTAAGAGAGATGTGTGGAAATAAAAAGAGCGTGGTTGAGAGAGCAGAAGAGGGTGTTTTGAAATGGTTTGGGCACATGGAGAGAATGAGTGAGGAAAGATTGACCGAGAGGATATATGTGTCGGAGGTGGAGGGAACGAGGAGAAGTGGGAGACCAAATTGGAGGTGGAAAGATGGAGTGAAAAAGATTTTGTGTGATCGGGGCCTGAACATGCAGGAGGGTGAAAGGAGGGCAAGGAATAGAGTGAATTGGATCGATGTGGTATACCGGGGTTGACGTGCTGTCAGTGGATTGAATCAGGGCATGTGAAGTGTCTGGGGTAAACCATGGAAAGTAGTGTGGGGCCTGGATGTGGAAAGGGAGCTGTGGTTTCGGGCATTATTGCGTGGTAGCTAGAGACTGAGTGTGTACGAATGGGGCCTTTGTTGTCTTTTCCTAGTGCTACCCCACATACGAGGGGGGAGGGGGAAGGTATTCCATGTGTGGCGAGGTGGCGATGGGAGTGAATGGGGGCAGACAATGTGAATTGTGTGCATGGGTATATATGTATGTGTTTGTGTGTGTATATATTTGTGTACATTGAGATGTATGGGTATGTATATTTGCGTGTGTGGACGTGTATGTATATACATGTGTATGGGGGTGGGTTGGGCCATTTCTTTTGTCTCTTTCCTTGAGCTACCTCGCAAATGCGGGAGACAGCGACAAAGGAAAATAATAATAATATATATTATCCCTGGGGATAGGGGAGAAAGAATACTTCCCACGTATTCCCTGCGTGTCGTAGAAGGCGACTCAAGGGGAAGGGAGCGGGGGGGCTGGAAATCCTCCCCTCTCGTTTTTTTTTTAATTTTCCAAAAGAAGGAACAGAGAAGGGGGCCAGGTGAGGATATTCCCTTAAAGGCCCAGTCCTCTGTTCTTAACGCTACCTCGCTATCGCGGGAAATGGTGAATAGTATAAAAAAATATATATATATATATATATATATACATATATATACATTTGGTAGATTGTGATTAATATAAAAGTAAACACACAATATGAGCTTTTTACTTTTATAAGGATCAAATATACTACTTTCACAAAATAAATCTATTTTCTATTCTCTTCAAAAGACAATGGCACAAGTCCCATCAGAAGACTCTCCACAATAAGGAGTGGCATATGAGGCTTGATACTAGTCAACTAATGGCCTTGGCTTCTTTCAACATTTTTCACTGAGGACATGGCTTTATCATTTTACTTACTTATAATCACCCAAGGAACGATATCTCTAGAGGAGTCCTGGTGTAACCTAGGACCTTTCTAAAAGCTCCTGCAACTCAAGGCTGTACTATTCTAGTGGCAAGGAAATGTACTTTCCTTTGTAGTGAGAAGTTCTTTGATGAGACAGTACTCGCAATGATACAGCTATACCAAATATGAAATCACTCATGAAGTAAACTCAAGCAAGCAGAGGCTGGTTAAACCACATGATATGGTAATATCCAATTAAATACTGTATAGCATTTTCGAATGTTAATGAATAAAATGGATGAATTTTCTAAACTACATTTTCACTTCTTGAAACTGTAACTACTGCAAAGGTATATGAAATATACTGGTTGGCTTCAACTATTCACTGAAAGACTTGCAGAAAGATTTTGGGGTTTGTTCTTTCTTTTATTTCACGTTCATAATAGATAATCTCTGTAGGATGTGTACATTCCAAAAAATTCTTGATAAGGCAATACCAAGATTATATCTTTTTGCCATTTCTTGTTTTACCTATTCTACTTGTCTATCTTCTTAGGTTTCCTTGCTTCTGTCTTCATTCTTTGATATACTTCTTTAAACAACCCTTATTCCTTTCACAAATTCTAATTCTTATTGGTAAAATGCTGCATCTGCTTTCTTCATGCAAAAACCAAACTGGCATGACACACTGTCTGTCCATCAAATGTTTTGGGTGCTGCTGCCATTTCTTTGATATTTGAAGGTAAAGATATGATTAGCTAGCAAAAAGTCTACGTAAGATTCTGCTGTGAGTGGTAAAGATGTACATATATCTGACATGTATATTGTTACCACAATGATTTGAAAGGTTGAAGCCAAGGGGAAAGGATAGTGTTAGCAACATCTTTAAACTGTGAAGGTGGGTATGGTGTTCGAGCTTTCCACTCAGCCACAAACTGCTTCAGCATTCCTGTCACTTGAGCATACCTGCAAAACATACAATCTGTTATCCAGTAATAAGCAGGGCATTTCTTAATCTTAAAAGAGACAGATTTCAACAAATAAGTAAATTTTGATGCCTCGAAAGATCATAAATTAAAACTGCTGACAGGATGAAATGTATTTATCTTAAATGTTTTTTATTCAAATTTGTTTTTCAATTTCCACACTAGCAAGTTGGTGCCAAGAAGAGATGTTCACATCCACTCTCTAGATGTCATGTTTAAAGCAACAAAACCAGATCCCCATATCCACGAACAGACCTTTAAGTGATCTCCCCATACTGCTTCATGTGCCCTGATTCAGTCCACTGATAGCATACTACCCCTGAATACCACACGACTCCAATCCATGCCTTGTACACCTGGCACATTTAGGCCCTGAGCACCTTTGTCACTCAATCCTTCCATTTTCAATTCAGTTTCCCCCTTCTCCTTGTCTCCTATACATATACCCTCTTTGTCAACCTCTCCTTACTCATTCTCTGCATGTCTACTCTCTTCAAATGTTTATATTTCCCAGAATATATTTCCAATACTTCACAGCAAGTAGATACTTGATATAAATGCTGCAAACAGCAAGCAAAATCTAGGTCAAATGTACAAATGGCATATCAAAATGTGATGTGATATAAAAAAATACTGTACTGCAAATATAATGAAAGTTTAAATGAAATAATGAAAGCATAAACTCATCCCCAACAATTTGGTTAGATTTTTTCATTATGATGGTTTCAAATCTTATGAAAATGATTTACACTTCACTCAAATGCTACCTCACTTATGCAGACTGCTTGTGCAAAACCTCCTTTGGTAAATTAAGCCAAATTGCATCAGCTTTCAGTTATTCTGTCCTACCTCATCTCTACTGCATTTCTCTTCAATCAGCACTTCAGAAATTCAGCATACTATTTCTCAACACAAGATCTTTACACAGTGGATGATTTTGTAACACCATCCTATATGTGGTATTATTGTAAAGGAAAGCAACATTTTTAGAGTAATTCACCAAAAAGATACAAAAAATACTATTGCTTACTGAGATGTGTTGGATGGAATTGGATGGTCTTCATACGGATCCTCTTTCAGATTAAAAAGCAGAGGCAGGTGACCATAATCATCTACATCATAACATGAGCACAGAGTTGTCCTGTGACACTGCGTACTGCCTGGAAGCCACTTGTACCCAACCATATGCATTTTGTATATCAGGCCCTCTAAAAAGAATACATATCTTAAAATTAGAAATATACCATCAACTTTATCAAAATTTATAAGCAATACTATAAAAAAACATGTTGTTTGCTACAAGCTAAAAAAATTTGAGTTGCCTGTTAAATTTAGAATCATTATACTTGTTGCCTTTCTGCACCTAAAATAATAATTTCATTATTAGTCTTAAGATAAGAAGATTACTAGGAATTATGAAAGAAGTCAATACAAAAATACTACACCTTGAAAGTCAAGGTAGCAGGCTTTCACGTCTACCCACATCAGTCTGGAACTCACTTCCTTACACACTTTCACACATTCCCTCAACTCCTAGCAGAAGTGCTACCCCATTCCTTAGTTCTTGCCCTTACACTAACCCCTAACTTTACCCCTTAGACATTCCAAAACCATTCTTCCCTCTTACCATTGACCTTTGTTTTACTCAGCCAGAACAACCAGGTTCCTTTCCTCAAATATAAAACCTATTTATCCTTTCTTCTTCTGAACTATCCTTTAGACACTGAAATACAAAAAGAGGAGTGTTTCCAGCCACATGCTATCGACCCTCTTGATCGTGCTCTACAACACACAAGGCATATGAGGGTTGTATTCTTTCTCCCCTATCCCAAAGGATAAAAGTGTTTTGCTTTTAATTTCAGTGATGGCTCTATCTCCTCTATTTGTGTCTTCTTTGACCTCTAACCCTATGACTTATGTTCACCAATTAATTCACCAAACTTTCTTCCCTTTGCTGGGTGAGATTTACTTGTTTAGAGGGTTTAAAATTCATTTTTGCCTCCTGCTTTACTTTTGAACTTTTGTACTTTCTTTTTGCTGGTATATGTCTGTTGCATGTTCGCTATTCTTTTGTGGTCATGCATTAGCACACTCTTCTGGCATTTTGATACTCAAGAGGGTTTCCCATTGTGTCACAGACATCTTGTTGAGTGTGTATTCCCATTTCATCTGTTTACTATAAAATTTGATGATGCTTAATACATCTCCATGGTTGCATGTGTTTTACCACGTAGGTTTAGCATCCACATTAATTTTCATTTAAATCAGGCTGTGATCACAGTACAGTGTATTAGAGTATTAGAGATGATGTCAGTTGTTCAGGGTATTTTTTACCCTCAAAAACTTTTCCTTTTAAAACTGTAATATAACATAATGAGACACTTCTATACTTAAAATACCCTTGGAAAATATCTCATTATGCTTTCCCTAGCAGACAGATACCTGATGAATACAAAATGAATAATAACAATCTTCTTAAAAGTCAATATTTAATCACAGGCCTTAATGATGCTCATATAATATTTCAACACCAGATTTATATTCGGCATGAAAAATAGTCTTTATCCCGAGGATTTTTTACAAATTCATTTTCACTCAAAAAAAAACAGTAATTGCAAGTAACAGTTCTGAGTATTTTCTAGATAACAAAACAATCTCTTTTAAAACTGTAATATAACATAAAATGCTTCTTGAATCTCAGGGTATTCTCTGATCACCATTATGGCTTTCATAAAGCGATATCCACTGGTGATATTCTTTCTTATCTTATTAATGTCTGGTCATCAGCCCTGAAGGATTTTGGAGAGTCTTGTGTAGTTGCCCTTGACATATCCAAAGCTTCTGACAGGGTATGGCACTGGGGTGTCATCTCTAAGCTCCCCTCTTCTGGCTGGCTTCCCTTCCTCACTTTGGTCCTTCATATCTAGCTTCCTCTCTGGCCAATCTATCTCTGTGGTTGATGATGGATCAGACTCCCCACCTTTCTACATCAAAAGTGGTGTCCCTCAAGGTTTTGTCCACTTATCTACACATTTTCTCCTTTTTATCATTGATTTCCACTCTTCCTCAAATAACCAAGTGCACTCATACGCTGATGACTCAATACTGCGTTCATCCACATTCTACAATTCTGCTTCTTCTTCTTTCACTAGATCTATATCTCGTCTTGACACATTTTCCTCAATAAAATCAGACTTGGACAGGATATCTCAGTGGGGTAAACAAGACCTAGTTAAGTTTGTTGCCTCCAAGACCCAGTTTTTACCCATCTCTCTATTGAAAACTCACAATTCTTGTCTCTCTTTTGACAGTTCTGTAATTCCACCTCTTGACTCAATGAACATACTTGGTATTACTGTAACATCCACTCTATCTTGGAAACCCCAAATTACAGAAATAGTGAAGGCTACCTCTAAAAAACTAGGAGCCCTGTTTAGATGTCAAAATTTCTTTTCTTCAGAACAGTTGCTCTATTTGTACAAAGGACTGAATCATCCTTGTATGGAGTACTGGTCATACATTTGGGGTGGTTTTGGCTCCGCAACCTTGCTTGACAGAGTTGAGTTGAAAGCAGTCTGGGTTAAGAACTCTCCCAAGCTAACTTCCAAACTTGACCCTCTTGCCTTATGCTGCAGTTTTGGTTCACTTTCCCTCTTCTATAAATATCAGTTTGGTTTTTACTCCCAAGAGCTGGCAGCTAGTGTACCCCCACCACTAGCTAGACCATACAATACTTGGCAAGCTGCTTTGTCACGTGATAACTGTATGACTACTGGCAACTCAAGGGTGGGCCCTTTTGATAGTTGTTTCTTTCCTAACACCTTGAAGCTTTGGAGCTCTCTACCTTCTCATGTCTTTCCTAATAACTATGGTATTGCACATTCTAAAAAACAAGTTTTTAATTTCTCTAAAATTTGTAAATACTTTCCCTTGTCTTTTTCCCTTTCATACTCCTCTCTATATTTCAATTAAGTCTCCAAAGAAAAAAAAAAGGTCTTATCATGAAAAAAAGATTGAATGGTCTTGGTCATGCATCATATTTGCTGAATGAAAATTGGACTTAGTCATTTCATAACCTGAGACAAGCCTGCTTGACATGTTAAATTCAAAATCTCATTAATGATTAATGTAAATGCACCTTCAGGAAGTACAGCCTTGGATATATGACTAAGGTTGTCTTACCATGGAAAATTTTTACCTTTGACAGATCTGAAGGCGATAAAAATATTAGGATGTATGTGGATTCAGATGGTGCTAAAACACAGGTGAGAACTTCGAGCTTTTCTCTCACAAACTCTAAAACTCTCACATGTGTTTGCTTACCATCCAAATTCACATATATCCTATGATTGTTGCACTGAAAATTCATATACTGAGATGTGTTGCCTCAAGCAAATTTCAATATACACTGCCTCTAGCATGTTTGTACATCAGACAAGTCTTTAAGAGTATCACCTGACTGAATTAACTTGGTAAAGTCTAAAGAAATGCCCCCCAAGGATGTACTTGAACAAGTCTGAAGATGTGTTACCTTAGATACATCTGAAGGTACATTACTTTAGTAAAGTTAGAGAGTTTATCACTGTATGTTTGAGAATAAGTTACCTTGAACAAGTCTAACAGCATGTATGGCTTGATCACAGTGGTGTAAGAGGGAACGTGAGGGTGGATGTACTCCGCTGATCAACAAGTCTGCAATGCTTACACCATCCAGCTCCAGAAAAAGAGCAAAAAATATGGATTATTTCAAGTGATGGACAGCTTTCCCTATGCATGTTTTATCAAAAAAGGTATTTGATAATAAAAAAATAACATGAGAACATATGGACATTAGTCTAAATTGTAACATATATGTTGGAAATACCATTAACATTTGGTCATAATGCATAAAACTAAATTTTCATACATAAAAAAGAGGTTGACAAAATAATCAAAAAAGTAGTACTGAGGTAGTAGAGACAAGTGAAACTGTTTAAGTGCTTGTTTCTGCTAACTAACAGTCACCATAGGCTTAGGTGTGTGTGTGTGTGTCCAAAGGAGTAGACATGTTACATACATATAATGTGAAGAGATGGGGCAACATAAGCATAAACTCTCACTGCATAACACACAAAATAGTAATGAAATGTAAATCTCAAAGCCAGAATAGAAATCAAATATAAATAAAAAGCCCAAATAAAGTCTCACAGTAATCATGATATTCTAAAACTGCTCTTTTTTAATCAAACTGCAATTTCTTGCTTCTCAAGATGCTATGTGATTATGTTTCTGGCTTGATGCACAAAGACATTCCAATATGGTGTTTATATGGTGTAATATGGTCCAATATGGTGTAACTTACAGGTGTAACATTTTTGAGGAGGGAATAACATTTCTGAGGAGGGAATGACATTTCTGAGGAGGGAATTATTGCTGTTGGGGACATACAGTATCTGTAAGTGGTTGCTTCATGAGATTGAAAATAGGGTAAGAAGCATCAGCACATGTCTAGCATGTGTGTAGGACTCTTGCTTTAAGTGTACAAGGTATGTGTATAGAAAAAACTTTGGACCTAAGTTATTGATAGTTTAAAACTAATTAAGAGGATATGAAGGAGAACATACCATCACAAGCGCTTTAGTTAATGTGCTATTATCATAATATGTATTGCCTCTAATCCTAAATTCTTGTCAGAGATATGGAAGTTATTACCTTTAGGCATATGCTAACCTTGAACTAAGAGGCAAGGAAGAGAACGTTTGCTTGGAACTTATCTTGTAAGATAGCAACATAACCTTTCATCCTAAACTTATCCTAATGGCAGATGAAAATATGTCTGATACTAGATTCAACCCAGAAGATGAAGTACACCTGCTCAGGAACTTAGCATCACTAGTTTCTGTGAGGTAAGCGAAGAGAGCAGCTTCAGACCCAGACATATCTTGTGAGGTCTGGGGTAGTTCCTTTGGTTCTAGATTTACATGGTGAAGTACATGACAATATACTTTTAGTTCTACATTTATTCTGAGAGGCAGGGAGTAAGTATCTCTCTCTGTTCTTGAACTTGACTTGTGGGATAAATGATAGTGCCTACAGTCCTGGATCTACCATGTAAGACCTATGATCTTAGACTTACCCTGATAGACAATGGGTGGTACATCTAGTCCTGGACTTACCTTCTGAGGGCAGTGAGGTAAGAGGTCATGGAAAGGTGGGAGGCCAGTCAACTGGAGAATGGTGGGCATCATATCTAAGAGGGATGTAGGGGTGTCCAAAGTGATGCCAGCAGGGAGATGACCTGACCAACGATAGATCCCTGGTACACGGATGCCTCCCTCAGCAGCACCCATTCCTTTACCTCCTAAAATGTGGTAAAGGAGGGAAATTCTTTTTTCATGAATAACACAATGATTGCTAACACATCTATATACCTGATGCCTGTTACCAACTGGAACTACCTCAAGGGGGTGGCCATGGCAATGTCTCTGTAACTAGTGAATTCCAGTGCCACTTCTTAGCCTTTAGTGCCTCAACCTTTACAAGCCACTAGCTGAAGGCAACTCTAGTGCAGTGTTTGCATAGGCTCCTACCTAATGTTCCCACCAACTACTTCAACCTAATGTTCTAACCTAAATGTGCCTACCTACAACTTCTATCTTTTGCTTCTAGCCTTTTGCCAAAAGGCAGGAAAATCTAGAGTTACAAAGAATTAGCAGAGTGAGTTGAGTGTTGTCAAGTGGTATGTATGACAGGGAGACAGTATTTTTGTGGACAAAATGCCAGTAGTCCACGTGTGGGTGAGACAGAAAGAAAGGACAGCTTCCTGGGTCAGAGGAATGCAACTTAACAACCACTGAAGTGATGGTTCCTTACGCAACTGTCACAAACCCTCCCAATACCCAGGCGGGTAGTATTGGTAATATAACTCCCTGATCACTGGCTAACTACCAAATGCTACCTACCAACAACTTAAGAAGAATGGTATTCTCATTATTCAAATACTAGATGATCATGCTGAGAATTCTGTCACACAAATAATAAAAACCTTTAATCATAAAACATATGAACTATTCATATTTCCATAGAATAATCATCTTTGTCAAAGCAAACTTTGAAACAAACTTTAAACTTTATTGAATGGATATGAAAAATTACTAAGATCTCAAAAATTACATTTTTAATTTCTAATGCTTCTTGCATGCAATAATTTTGAGATATGGTCCCTCTCGAAGTATTTCAGGATCGTCCACACAAGCACATGACAAAGAAGTTCCCAATTTGGCCAGAAGTTCTATATGAATATACCTGATGAGTGTCTCCGAAATACTCTAAAATCATTCTGAAAGGTAATAATCATAGTATTTCAGTAGTTTACTTTGGTTTTTCCACAAAAAATAATCCTTTTAAGTTGCATGCTTGAGATTCACTGTCATTCCAATGTGTTATTCCCAAACACTACTTATGACATCCCCATGTATTTATTCTCCCGTTATATCTAACAAAAACTAAGCTTACCTTTAAAGCCTCCATTGTAACCACCAACATGCAGGCCTTCTTCGTCTAAAGCTTCAAGTTCACCACCATGATCTGACAGGAAGTAAACAATAGTGTTTTCATCCAGACCATGTTCTGTGAGTGCAGCAAGAATGTTTCCTACCCCAGCATCCATTTCTTCGACATTGTCACCATATCTACAATCAAAAGTTTATACTTAATCTTAATTTTTATTATCATTACTGTTATTATACTTGACTGCTGTCTCCGATGTCAGCAAAGTAGTACCAGGAAACAGACAAAGAAAGAACCATCCACTCATATACACAAATATATACATACATGCACATACACTTACATATACACACACACACACACACACATATATATATATATATATATATATATATATATATATATATATATATATATATATATATATATATATATATATATATATATTTTTTTTTTTTTTGTCGCTGTCTCCTGCATTTGCGAGGTAGCGCAAGGAAACAGACGAAAGAAATGGCCCAACCCACCCCCATACACATATACATACGTCCACACACGCAAATATACATACCTACACAGCTTTCCATGGTTTACCCCAGACGCTTCACATGCCCTGATTCAATCCACTGACAGCACGTCAACCCCGGTATACCACATCGATCCAATTCACTCTATTCCTTGCCCTCCTTTCACCCTCCTGCATGTTCAGGCCCCGATCACACAAAATCTTTTTCACTCCATCTTTCCACCTCCAATTTGGTCTCCCACTTCTCCTCGTTCCCTCCACCTCCGACACATATATCCTCTTGGTCAATCTTTCCTCACTCATTCTCTCCATGTGCCCAAACCATTTCAAAACACCCTCTTCTGCTCTCTCAACCACGCTCTTTTTATTTCCACACATCTCTCTTACCCTTACGTTACTTACTCGATCAAACCACCTCACACCACACATTGTCCTCAAACATCTCATTTCCAGCACATCCATCCTCCTGCACACAACTCTATCCATAGCCCATGCCTTGCAACCATACAACATTGTTGGAACCACTATTCCTTCAAACACCCATTTTTGCTTTCCGAGATAATGTTCTCGACTTCCACACATTCTTTAACGCTCCCAAAGTTTTTGCCCCCTCCCCCACCCTATGATTCACTTCCGCTTCCATGGTCCCATCCACTGCCAAATCCACTCCCAGATATCTAAAACACTTCACTTCCTCCAGTTTTTCTCCATTCAAACTTACCTCCCAATTGACTTGACCCTCAACCCTACTGTACCTAATAACCTTGCTCTTATTCACATTTACTCTGAACTTTCTTCTTTCACACACTTTACCAAACTCAGTCACCAGCTTCTGCAGTTTCTCACACGAATCAGCCACCAGCGCTGTATCATCAGCAAACAACAACTGACTCACTTCCCAAGCTCTCTCATCCACAACAGACTGCATACTTGCTGCTCTTTCCAAAACCCTTGCATTCACCTCCCTAACAACCCCATCCATAAACAAATTAAACAACCATGGAGACATCACACACCCCTGCCGCAAACCTACATTCACTGAGAACCAATCACTTTCCTCTCTTCCTACACGTACACATGCCTTACATCCTCGGTAAAAACTTTTCACTGCTTCTAACAACTTGCCTCCCACACCATATATTCTTAATACCTTCCACAGAGCATCTCTATCAACTCTGTCATATGCCTTCTCCAGATCCATAAATGCTACATACAAATCCATTTGTTTTTCTAAGTATTTCTCACATACATTCTTCAAAGCAAACACCTGATCCATACATCCTCTACCACTTCTGAAACCACACTGCTCTTCCCTAATCTGATGCTCTGTACATGCCTTCACCCTCTCAATCAATACCCTCCCATATAATTTCCCAGGAATACTCAATAAACTTATACCTCTGTAATTTGAGCACTCACCTTTGTCCCCTTTGCCTCTGTACAATGGCACTATGCAAGCATTCCGCCAGTCCTCAGGCACCTCATCATGAATCATACATACATTAAATAACCTTACCAACCAGTCAACAATACAGTTACCCCCTTTTTTAGTAAATTCCACTGCAATGCCATCCAAACCCGCTGCCTTGCCGGCTTTCATCTTCCGCAAAGCTTTTACTACCTCTTCTCTGTTTACCAAATCATCCTCCCTAACCCTCTCACTTTGCAAACCACCTCGACCAAAACTCTCTATATCTGCCACTCTATCATCAAACGCATTCAACAAACCTTCAAAAACTCACTCCATCTCCTTCTCACATCACCACTACTTGTTATCACCTCCCCATTAGCCCCCTTCACTGAAGTTCCCATTTGTTCCCTTGTCTTACGCACTTTATTTATCTCCTTCGAAAACATCTTTTTATTCTCCCTAAAATTTAATGATGCTCTCTCACCCTAACTCTCATTTGCCCTCATTTTCACCTCTTGCACCTTTCTCTTGACCTCCTGCCTCTTTCTTTTATACATTTCCCACTCATTTGCATTATTTCCCTCCAAACATCGTCCAAATGCCTCTCTCTTCTCTTTCACTAATAATCTTACTTCTTCATCCCACCATTCACTACCCTTTCTAATCTGCCCACCTCCCACGCTTCTCATGCCACAAGCATCTTTTGCGCAAGCCATCACTGCTTCCCTAAATACATCCCATTCCTCCCCCACTCCCCTTACCTCCTTTGTTCTCACCCTTTTCCATTCTGTACTCAGTCTCTCCTGGTACTTCCTCACACAAGTCTCTTTCCCAAGATCACTTACTCTCACCACTCTCTTCACCCCAACATTCTCTCTTCTTTTCTGAAAACCTCTACAAATCTTCATCTTCGCCTCCACAAGATAATGATCAGACATCCCTCCAGTTGCACCTCTCAGCACATTAACATCCAAAAGTCTCTCTTTCGCATGCCTATCAATTAACACGTAATCCAATAACGCTCTCTGACCATCTCTCCTACTTACATACGTATTCTTTGTATATCTCTCTTTTTAAACCAGCTATTCCCAATCACCAGTCCTTTTTCAGCACATAAATCTACAAGCTCTTCACCATTACCATTTACAACACTGAACACCCCATGTATACCAATTATTCCCTCAACTGCCACATTACTCACCTTTGCATTCAAATCACCCATCACTATAACCCAGTCTTGTGCATCAAAACCACTAACACACTCATTCAGCTGCTCCCAAAACACTTGCCTCTCATGATCTTTCCTTTCATGCCCAGGTGCATATGCACCAATAATCACCCATCTCTCTCCATCAACTTTCAGTTTTACCGATATCACTCTAGAGTTTACTTTCTTACACTCTATCACATACTCCCACCATTCCTGTTTCAGGAGTAGTGCTATTCCTTCCCTTGCTCTTGTCCTCTCAATAACCCCTGACTTTACTCCCAAGACATTCCCAAACCACTCTTCCCCTTTACCCTTGAGCTTCGTTTCACTCAAGAGCCAAAACATCCAAAACATACTACTTATCTCTCCTTTTTTCTCATCTTGGTTACATCCACACACATTTAGACATGCCAATCTGAGCCTTCGAGGAGGATGAGCACTCCCCGCGTGACTCCTTCTTCTGTTTCCCCTTTTAGAAAGTTAAAATACAAGGAGGGGAGGGTTTCTAGCCCCCCGCTCCCGTCCCCTTTAGTTGCCTTCTATGACACGTGAGGAACGCTTGGGAAGTATTCTTTCTCCCCTATATATCTATATACATATATACACTATCCCTGGGGATAGGGGAGAAAGAATACTTCCCACGCATTCCCTGCGTGTCGTAGAAGGCGACTAAAAGGGGAGGGAGTGGGTGGCTGAAAATCATCCCCTCTCGTTTTTTTTAATTTTCCAAAAGAGGGAACAGAGAAGGGGGCCAGGTGAGGATATTCCCTCAAAGGCCCAGTCCTCTGTTCTTAACGCTACCTTGTTAATGCGGGAAATGGCAAATAGTATGAAAGAAAGAAAAAGAAAGATATATACATATCAACAGATACATATATACAGACATAAAATATATACACAAATACATATTCATACTTACTTGCCTTCATCTATTCCCAGCACCACCCTGCCCCACAGGAAACAGCATTGTAATCCCTGTGTCAGCAAGGTAGCACCAGGAAAACAGAGACTAAAATCAGTTGGAATAAAAGCTTATCAAATGGAAGCAACTAAACTTATCAGTATCTGATAAGTTTCACAGATAGTTTCTGAATAATGCAAAAACTGAAAACCTCTGAAAGAAGAAAAAAACAAATCAGAACCAGGGAACAAAGTAGAAGGTTGGGTAGGGATAGGAGGGTTAGAAAGTTCCAATATCCAATCAGACAAGGTGACAACTTAATCCTTATGCTACAGCAGTCCTAATATCCATAGGACATTCTAAAACACTCTAGAAAACATATCTCCATGAGTTTGTTACTGTAGTTTACAAGATCATAATTTTCTAAATTAAATGATACATAACTCAACTGGGTGAAACATTAATTACATCTCCCTTGCGCCATTTAACTTCTGCTGTTCTACTGCCACATGTATGAGGTACTCCACTAATATTGTCAGGTATAAGTAGCTAAGTGAATGCTGTTTTTTGGGATGTTTCTGTCATAGACAAATATGATTTCTAAGGGCTTTCATAAATAACATCAAATATCTTGAAAGAGTGTCAAAGCTTTCAAAACTGTCTTTAATGTATGTTCATAGATCAAGTGCAGGCCTCCTTAACATCTTTACATATACTGACCAGAGAATTAGAAAAAAAAAAAAAAATCAGGCTGTAGCAGCTGGTAGCAACATATAGGATGCCACTCCAAGAATTAGTGGCTGCACATTTCACCTTGAGGTAGAGGCAGGCAATAAAAAATTTTGAACATATAAGCACCAGCTGTAACAAACTGAAAAAAATGCCGGTTCATATATGAACTAAACACAACAATCTTAAATATGGGCCAAGCTAGTAAGCCACTATCACTGAACAGGTGGTCAATGAGCACTAGGCCTTTACCTTATCTTATATTTACATATATAAAGGTTATATTGTAAATACCAGTTTATGCATCATCTTACCTTCCATGTTTGCTGCGTCCAGCCATGTCTGGTGCTGTAAACATAGGTGTATGGACGTGAGCAAAGGAGTGGTAAAGGAAGAAAGGGTGCTGGTCTTGGGAATGGTTGGCGATGAACTTGATAGAGAAGTCAACTAGGCGCTGAGAAAGGCCCTCCAACACCAATGGCTGCTCCACTACTTTATCATCATGCATCAGTATACCATTCAAGTGTCTATTCATCCAACGTGACACCTGAATCAACCATAAAAAATTTCAGTGTATAATCTTTATAATGGAATGAACTTCATACCAAAGTCACTGGGACACAGTTTACTGAATAGTTTCTAAAATTCAATTTTCTTATATGTCAAGATTTAATGCAAACTTTGACACACTTTTAAAAAGGATGAAATCTATCAAATTTGGGTGTCTTCACTCATAAATCCCAGTTTATGTGACATAAAAACCGAATTCCTCTTCATTACAATGGTAATCTGTTACACTTGTGGATATGAAATATCACCTGCATGGATCATTTAGTCATTCACTGTTGATTGTTGACAGCAACACCAAAATGAATGCATGTTTACTGCAAGTTGTAGCTATTGCACATCCCTCTTAAATTTCATGACTAAGGTATTATCAATATGAAAAATGGTGAAAGTATTAAGAACCAGTAACATAAAACTGATGCCAGACAATGTGCCAATTGTTTTTGAGTATAAGGGTCAGCAGCCATACGAATATTGGAGGAGAGTGCAAGATATTCACTACCTGCTGGACCAACTTCAACCTCTAGTGGTCCATATTACCATCTGCTTCACATGCACTGGTTCACTCCACTGACTGTATACCACATCACTCTAATTCATTCTATCCGATGCATGCCTTATAGGCTCCTGCATGTTCAGGCCCTGAGCACTCAAATCCTGATTCACTTCATCTTTCCATCTCCAATTCAATTTCCCCCTTCTCCATGTCTCCTCCCCTTCTGACACACACACACACACACACACACACACACATATATATATATATATATATATATATATATATATATATATATATATATATATATATATATATATATATATATATATATATTTACCTTGCTGAGGCGGGAAATGGCCAACAGTATGAAAGAAAAAAATATATATATATATATATATATATATATATATATATATATATATATATATATATATATATATCTTTTCTTTCTTTCAAACTATTCGCCATTTCCCGCATTAGCGAGGTAGCGTTAAGAACAGAGGACTGGGCCTTTGAGGGAATACCCTCACCTGGCCCAATTCTCTGTTCCTTCTTTTGAAAAAAAAAAAAAAAAAAAAAAAAAAAAAAAAAAAAAAAAAAACGAGAGGGGAGGATTTCCAGCCCCCCGCTCCCTCCCCTTTTAGTCGCCTTCTACGACACGCAGGGAATACGTGGGAAGTATTCTTAATCCCCTATCCCCAGGGATAATATATATATATATATATATATATATATATATATATATATATATATATATATATATATATATATATTCTGGGAGCCTTGAAGAATGTGTGGAAGTCGAGAACATTATCTCGGAAAGCAAAAATGGGTATGTTTGAAGGAATAGTGGTTCCAACAATGTTGTATGGTTGCGAGGCGTGGACTATGGATAGAGTTGTGCACAGGAGGATGGATGTGCTGGAAATGAGATGTTTGAGGACAATGTGTGGTGTGAGGTGGTTTGATCGAGTAAGTAACGTAAGGGTAAGAGAGATATGTGGAAATAAAAAGAGCGTGGTTGAGAGAGCAGAAGAGGGTGTTTTGAAATGGTTTGGTCACATGGAGAGAATGAGTGAGGAAAGATTGACCAAGAGGATATATGTGTCGGAGGTGGAGGGAACGAGGAGAAGAGGGAGACCAAATTGGAGGTGGAAAGATGGAGTGAAAAAGATTTTGTGTGATCGGGGCCTGAACATGCAGGAGGGTGAAAGGAGGGCAAGGAATAGAGTGAATTGGAGCGATGTGGTATACCGGGGTTGACGTGCTGTCAGTGGATTGAATCAAGGCATGTGAAGCGTCTAGGGTAAACCATGGAAAGCTGTGTAGGTATGTATATTTGCGTGTGTGGACGTATGTATATACATGTGTATGGGGGTGGGTTGGGCCACTTCTTTCGTCTGTTTCCTTGCGCTACCTCGCAAACGCGGGAGACAGCGACAAAGCAAAAAAAAAAAAAAATATATATATATATATATATATATATATATATATATATATATATATATATATATATATATATATATATATATATTCTTTCTTTCTTTCATACTATTCGCCATTTCCCGCATTAGCGAGGTAGCGCTAAGAACAGAGGACTGGGCCTTTGAGGAATATCCTCACCTGGCCCCCTTCTCTGTTCCTTCTTTTGGAGAAATGAAAAAAAAACGAGAGGGGAGGATTTCCAGCCCCCCGCTCCCTGCCCTTTTAGTCGCCTTCTACGACACGCAGGGAATACAGGGGAAGTATTCTTTCTCCCCTATCCCCAGGGATATATATATATATATATATATATATATATATATATATATATATATATATATATATATATATATATATATCTGTTTCCCATTTTAGAAAGTTAAAAAAATAGGAGGGGAGGATTTCTGGCCCCCCGCTCCCGTCCCCTCTAGTCGCCTTCTACGACACACGAGGAATGCGTGGGAAGTATTCTTTCACCCCTATCCCCAGGGATAATATATATATATATATATATATATATATATATATATATATATATATATATATATATATATATATATATACATACATATATGTGTTATTATATGCTCCTCTTTATGCTTATATCAAATCTTTGACTTGACTCTGTTTGGACATTTAGGGGTCAAAAGGTTATTGAGATATATCATTTCAACCATAACTTGGTTAGGATAACGTTGTCGTCCTACATTCACAACATGATAGCAGTTACAATTATGTGACCTCATTTTTAGCCTCCTGCAGAGGTCAAAGGTTACCATGTTGTCTCAGCCACCGTAGATGACACTCTCATGGTAACGACCACAACATATACTTGATCGTGAGGAGTCACAAAGGTGATTTGATACGCATTACTGTACATGGAGGCAGATATGATTAATGCTCTCTGACTATTTGGAGGCAGATATAATGAATGTACTGTGAATAGTTGGAGGCAGATATAACTAGTGCACTGTGAATATTTGGAGGCAGATATAATGAATGCACTGTGGCTATTTGGAGGCAGATATAATGAATGTACTGTGCATATTTGGAGGCAGATATGATGAATGTACTGTGAATATTTGGAGGCAGATATAATGTATGTACTGTGAATATTTGGAAGCAGATATAAAGAATGTACTGTGAATATTTGGAGGCAGATATAAAGAATGTACTGTGAATATTTGGAGGCAGATATAATGTATGTACTGTGAATATTTGGAAGCAGATATAAAGAATGTACTGTGAATATTTGGAGGCAGATATAAAGAATGTACTGTGAATATTCGGCGGCAGATATAATGAACGCACCGTGTATATTTGGAGGCAGATATAATGAATGCACTGTGAATATTTGGAGGCAGATATAATGAAAGCACTGTGAATATTTGGAGGCAGATATAATGAATGCTCTGTGAATAGTTGGAGGCAGATATAGTGAATGCTCTGTGAATAGTTGGAGGCAGATATAGTGAATGCAGTGCGAATATTTGGAGGCAGATATAATGAATGCATTGTGAATATTTGGGATATAATGAAAGCACTGTAACTATTTGGAAGCAGATGTAATGAACGTACTGAATATTTGGAGGCAGATATAATGAATGCACTTTGAATATTTGAAGGCAGATATAATGAAATCATTGTGAATATCTGAAGGCAGATAATGAATTGTGAATATTTGGAGGCAGATAAAATGAATGCTCTGTGAATATTTGGAGGCAGATATAATGAACGCACTGAATATTTGGAGGCAGATATAATGAACGCACTGTGAATATTTGGAGGCAGATATAATGAATGCACTGCGAATATTTGGAGGCATATATAATGCACTGTGAATATTTGGAGGCAGATTTAATGAATGCACTGTGAATATTTGGAGGTAGATATAATGAACGCACTGTGAATATTTGGAGGCAGATACGTTGAAGGCATTGTGAATATTTTGAGGCAAATATAATGAATCTACTTTCAATATTTGGAGGCAGATATAATAAATGCTCTGTCAATATTTAGAGGCAGATATAATGAATGTAGTCAACATTTGGAGGCAGATATAATGAATGCACTGTCAATATTTGGAGGCAGATACAATGAATGCACTCAATATCTAGAGGCAGATATAATGAATGCACTGTCAATATTTGGAGGCATATATAATGAATGCACTGTCAATATTGGGAGGCAGATATAATGAATGCAATATTGGGAGGCAGATATAATGAATGCACTGTCAATATTGGGAGGCAGATATAATGAATGCACTGTCAATATTTGGAGGCAGATATAATGAACGCATTGTTTGTATTTAGAGGCAGGTATAATGAATGCAATGAATATTTGAAGGCAGATGTAATGCACTGTGAATATTTGAAGGCAGATATAATGAGTGCACTATGAATAATTGGAGGCAGATATATTGAATGCATTGTGAATATCTGGAGGCAGATACAATGAATGCATTGTGAATATTTGGAGGCAGTATAACGAATGCATTGTGAATATTTAGAGGCAGATATAGTAAGTGCATTGAGAATATTTGGAGGCAGATATAATGTATGTATTGTGAAATGGATGAAGGCAGCAGGTAAGGATGTGTACATGTGTATATATGTTTATGTCTGTGCATGTATATGTATGTATACGTTGAAATGTATAGGTATGAATATGAGCGTGTGTGGGCGTCTATGGATATCCATGTGTCTGGATGGGTTGGGCTATTCTTTCTTCTGTATCCTTGCGCTACCTCGCTAACGCGGGCGACAGCGACTAAGTATAAAAAATATATATATATATATATATATATATATATATATATATATATATATATATATATATATATACACACATACGCACATATACACACACACACATATACATATATATACATATGAAAAATGTAATAAATGATTTAGAAAACTGAAACTTCTAGCTTGAAATAAAATGAAAAAATGAATGTCACATAATGGTTCAACCTCTGGCTATGGAAAAGGAAAATGTATAATTTATTTACACAAACGTCAATAGTAGTTCTCATCAATTTAACCACTGTATCAATAAGCTTCAATGTCTAAGCTACATTTTTTCCAATTTCACTATTTTCTTGTCAAAGCACCATGTATGAAAACTATCACTCCAGTAACACAACTATAAACATTTACTTCCCCTTTAAAAAAGTTCTGGGGAAGTCTGTCTCGATACACTGCGGGACACTCTACCACCTGGGAGATGTATAAAAGAAAGAGACAGGAGGTGAAGAGAAAGGTGCAAGAGGTGAAAAAGAGGGCAAATGAGAGTTGGGGTGAGAGAGTATCATTAAATTTTAGGGAGAATAAAAAGATGTTCTGGAAGGAGGTAAATAAAGTGCGTAAGACAAGGGAGCAAATGGGAACTTCAGTGAAGGGCGCAAATGGGGAGGTGATAACAAGTAGTGGTGATGTGAGGAGATGGAGTGAGTATTTTGAAGGTTTGTTGAATGTGTTTGATGGTAGAGTGGCAGATATAGGGTGTTTTGGTCGAGGTGCTGTGCAAAGTAAGAGGGTTAGGGAAAATGATTTGGTAAACAGAGAAGAGGTAGTAAAAGCTTTGCGGAAGATGAAAGCCGGCAAGGCAGCAGGTTTGGATGGTATTGCAGTGGAATTTATTAAAAAAGGGGGTGACTGTATTATTGACTGGTTGGTAAGGTTATTTAATGTATGTATGATTCATGGTGAGGTGCCTGAGGACTGGCGGAATGCTTGCATAGTGCCATTGTACAAAGGCAAAGGGGATAAGAGTGAGTGCTCAAATTACAGAGGTATAAGTTTGTTGAGTATTCCTGGGAAATTATATGGGAGGGTATTGATTGAGAGGGTGAAGGCATGTACAGAGCATCAGATTGGGGAAGAGCACTGTGGTTTCAGAAGTGGTAGAGGATGTGTGGATCAGGTGTTTGCTTTGAAGAATGTATGTGAGAAATACTTAGAAAAGCAAATGGATTTGTATGTAGCATTTATGGATCTGGAGAAGGCATATGATAGAGCTGATAAAGATGCTCTGTGGAAGGTACTAAGAATATATGGTGTGGGAGGCAAGTTGTTAGAAGCAGTGAAAAGTTTTTATCGAGGATGTAAGGCATGTGTACGTGCAGGAAGAGAGGAAAGTGATTGGTTCTCAGTGAATGTAAGTTTGCGGCAGGGGTGTGTGATGTCTCCATGGTTGTTTAATTTGTTTATGGATGGGGTTGTTAGGGAGGTGAACGCAAGAGTTTTGGAAAGAGGGGCAAGTATGAAGTCTGTTGGGGATGAGAGAGCTCGGGAAGTGAGTCAGTTGTTGTTCGCTGATGATACAGCGCTGGTGGCTGATTCATGCGAGAAACTGCAGAAGCTGGTGACTGAGTTTGGTAAAGTGTGTGAAAGAAGAAAGTTAAGAGTAAATGTGAACAAGAGCAAGGTTATTAGGTACAGTAGGGTTGAGGGTCAAGTCAATTGGGAGGTAAGTTTGAATGGAGAAAAACAGGAGGAAGTAAAGTGTTTTAGATATCTGGGAGTGGATCTGGCAGCGGATGGAACCATGGAAGCGGAAGTGGATCATAGGGTGGGGGAGGGGGCGAAAATCCTGGGAGCCTTGAAGAATGTGTGGAAGTCGAGAACATTATCTCGGAAGGCAAAAATGGGTATATTTGAAGGAATAGTGGTTCCAACAATGTTGTATGGTTGCGAGGCGTGGGCTATGGATAGAGTTGTGCGCAGGAGGATGGATGTGCTGGAAATGAGATGTTTGAGGACAATGTGTGGTGTGAGGTGGTTTGATCGAGTAAGTAACGTAAGGGTAAGAGAGATGTGTGGAAATAAAGAGTTTTGGGAGCATCTGAGTGAGTGTATTAGCAGCTTTGATGCATGAGACCGGGTTATAACGATAGGTGATTTGAATGCAAAGGTGAGTAATGTGGCAGTTGAAGGTATAACTGGTGTACATAGGGTGTTCAGTGTTGTACATGGTAATGGTGAAGAGCTTGTAGATTTGTGTGCTGAAAAAGGACTGGTGATTGGAAATATCTGGCTTAAAAAGAGAGATATAAATAAGTGTACATATATAAGTAGGAGAGATGGCCAGAGAGCATTATCGAATTACATGTTAATTGATGGGCGCATGAAAGAGAGACTTTTGGATGTTAATGTGCTGTGAGGGGCAACTGGAGGGATGTCTGATCTTTATCTTGTGGAGGCGAAGGTGAAGATCTGTAGAGGTTTTCAGAAAAGAAGAGAGAATGTTGGGGTGAAGAGAGTGGTGAGAGTGAGCTTGGAAAGGAGTTTTGTGTGAGGAAGTACCAGGAGAGATTGAGTACAGAATGGGAAAGGTGAGAGCAAATGATGTAAGGTAAGTGGGGGAGGAATGGGATGTATTTAGGGAGGCAGATTTGGCTTGCGCAAAAGATGCCAGTGGCATGAGAAAGGTGGGAGGTGGGCAGATTACAAAGGATAGAGTGGTGGGATGAAAAAGTAAGATTGTTTGTGAAAGAGAAGTGAGAGGCATTTGGATGATTTTTGCAGGGAAATAGTGCAAATGACTGGGAGATGTATAGAAGAAAGAGGCAAGAGGTCAAGAGAAAGGTGCAAGGGGTGAAAAAGAGGGAAAATGAAAGTTGGGGTGAGAGAGTATCATTAAATTTTAGGGAGAATAAAAAAATGTTTTGGAAGGAGGCAAACAAAGTGCGTAAAACAAGAGAACAAATTGGAACATCAGTGAAGGGGGCTAATAGGGAGGTAATAACAAGTAGTGGTGAAGTGAAAAGGAGATGGAGAGAGTATTTTGAAAGTTTGTTGAATGTGTTTGATGATGTAGTGGCAGATATAGAGTGTTTTGGTCGAGGTGGTGTGCAAAGTGAGAGGGTCAGAGAGAATGGTTCGGTTAACAGAGAGGAGGTAGTGAAAGCTTTGCAGAAGATGAAAGCCAGCAAGGTGGCAGGTTTGCATGGTATTGCAGAGGAATTTATTAAAAAAAGGTGGTGACTGTGTTGTTGACTGATTGGTGAGGATATTCAATGTATGTATGGTTCATGGTGAAGTGCCTGAGGATTGGCAGAATGCATGCATAGTGCCAGTGTACAAAGGCAAAGGGGATAAAGGCAAGTGTTCAAATTACAGAGGAATAAGTTTGTTGAGTATTCCTGGGAAGTTATATGGGAGGGTATTGATTGAGGGGGTCAAGGCATGTACAGAGCATCAGAGTGGGGAAGAGCAGTGTGGTATCAGAAGTGGTAGAGGATGTGTGGATCAGGTGTTTGCTTTGAAGAATGTATGTGAGAAATACTTAGAAAAACAAATGAATTTGTATATAGCATTTATGGATCTGAAGAAGGCAAATGATAGAGTTGATAGAGATGCTCTGTGGAAGGTATTAAGAGTATATGGTGTGGGAGGAAAGTTGCTAGAAGCAGTGAAAAGTTTTTATTGAGGATGTAAGGCATGTGTACGAATAGGGAGAGAGGAAAGTGATTGGTTCCCAGTGAATGTTGGTCTGTGACAGGGGTGTGTGATGTCTCCTTGGTTGTTTAATTTGTTTAAGGATGGGGTTGTTTGGGAGGTGAATGCCAGAGTTTTGGAGAGAGGGGCAAGTGCACAGTCTGCCGTGGATGAGAGGGCTTGGGAAGTGAGTCAGTTGTTCGCTGATGATACAGCGCTGGTGGCTGATTCAGGTGAGAAACTGCAAAAGCTAGTAACTGAGTTTGGTAGTGTATGAAAGAAGAAAGCGGAGAGTGAATGTGAATAAGTAAGAGCAAGGTCATTAGGTTCAGTAGCGTTGAGGGACAAGTCAGTTGGGAGGTAAGTTTGAATGGAGAAAAACTGGAGGAAGTGAAGTGTTTTAGATATCTGGGAGTGGATTTAGCAGTGGATGGAACCATGGAAGCAGAAGTGAGTCACAGGGTGGGGGAGGGGGCAGTTCTGGGAGCATTGAAAAATGTGTGGAAGGTAAGAACGTTATCTCGGAGAGCAAAAATGGGTATGTTTGAAGGAATAGTGGTTCTAACAACGTTATATGGTTGCAAGACATAAGCTATAGATAGGGTTGTGCAGAGGAGGGTGGATGTGTTGGAAATGAGAAGTATGAAAACAATATGTGGTGTGAGGTGGTTTGATCGAGTAAGTAATGTAAGGGTAAGATAGATGTGTGGTAATAAAAAGAGTGTGGTTGAGAGAGTAGAAGAGGGTGTATTGAAATGGTCTGGTCACATGGAGAGAATAAGTGAGGAAAGATTGACAAAGAGGATATATGTGTCAGAGGTGGGGGGAACGAGAAGTGGGAGACCAAATTGGAGGTGGAAGGATGGAGTGAAAAAGGTTTTGAGTGATCAGGGCCTGGACATACAGGAGGGTGAAAGGCGCGCAAGGAATAGAGTGAATTGGAACAATGTGGTATACCAGGTCGATGTGCTGTCAATGGATTGAACCAGGGCTCTCTCAACCACACTCTTTTTATTACCACACATCTCTCTTACCCTTTCATTACTTAGTCGATCATACCACCTCTTTGTCAACCTCGTATTCATTCTTTCCATATGTCCATACCATGTCAACACACCCTTTTCAGCTCTCTCAACCATACTCTTCTCATTACCATAACTCTCAACCACATAGTGCCTAAAACATAATTTCTAACATTTCATTCTCCATCATACAATTCCATCTTTGGCCCACGCCTTGCATCTATACAACACCATAAGAACTACTATACCTTTATTCATGCTCATTTTTGCCCTCCCAGGTACAAATTCCTCAAGGTTCTGGATCTTCTCCCCCTTACCCACTCTGTGTCTCACTCAAATTCCCATGCCTCCAATTGTGGCCATGTCCAACCCCAGCTATACTTCACATCCTCAAGAGGGTAAGACTTGTGTGCATGAGGATAGAGAGTAGGGTGAGTGGTTCCAGGTGATGGTAAGTCTGTAGCAGGGGAGTGTTATGTCACCAAGGCTGTTCAATCTGTTTATAGATGGGGTAGTTTGGGAAAAGAATGTGAGGGTTTTGGGGAAACATTAGGTCTGCAGTCTAGCAAGGGTGAAGGTATGTGGGAAGTAAATCAGTTATTGTTTGCTGATGACAGTGCTGGCGGCAAATTTCAGTAAGAAATCCCATAAAGGGGTTTATGAATTTGGGAGTTTATGCAAGGAGAAAGTTTAGAGTAAATATGAATAAAAGCAGGATAATTAGGTTTAATACTGAAGAGAGACAGGTTAGTTAGGAGTGTGAATTTGAATGTACAAATCTCACTCATTTCCTACTTATAAATATCAAAGCACTACAATGCAACCCTGTAATATCATAAATATATCAGTTATAATCACATCTTTTACTTATCAAAGAATCCTAACATAACGAATGCCATGAAATTTGTACCCACTGCAATCATAATTCTCAGAAGCAGCTATTCCATTTCTATAGCAGTCTCATTCACCCCAAAGGGGAGCACAGCTCACATATCTGAGGTGGTTCATCTTCCTACTCTAAATTAGCCATAGTGGAATCAAAATACTCCTGACCTATTAACTCTCCCACAATTACCATCTTTAATCATCCCTTTCCATCCTCCATGATGTTGCTGCCCTCTCTTTTCTACAAGAAATGTTTAGCCACTGCTTTTTGTGTGCGTCCTTGCCACAGCAGCATGTAACTAGCTGCTGTTTCCCACAGGTTCTGTATGAGGAGCCACATGAGGGCTGACCATTATGATATCTCCCTCCTTTCTTTACTAGCAAAGCCATGAAACTCTTTCTTCTTTCATCTTCCCCCTTACCATATCCTTTCTACCTTTCACGAGTCAGATCAACAAATACCTGAGGAGACACGTAAATGAAAACAAATTTTCAGAGTTAAGAAAACTGAGTAATCCACAAAAATTTACAAGGTAGCTGTTGGAAAATAACCATGATGTATAAATTCTTTCTAGTAAGGAAAAAAATATTATGTCCTAGTTGGGTATATTAATGACAAAGTAGAATGAATAAGAAACAACTTAACTGTAGTATGCTTCTGCTTACACTGATTTTCATGTACTGAATAACAATCTTAATTTCTAAGAACATACCTGCCACCACTTTTGAGTATGAAAACGGTAGTGTGTATGCAGAAACCAGCTGGAGATTAGTGCTAGTGTTACTAGCATCATACAGACAGAGATGACACTTCGTCGACACTTGAGCCACCACAGTGTCAGTGCACTCACCAACCACAGTGAAACCAACACCTAATTACATATACCTCTGTTAAACTTTAATGATATGGCAGATTATGTAAGTAATGTTCAAAAAAAGACATTATTGCATGTCATCCACTAAACAGTTCCCAATAATCTTTCTGCTCTCATATGACAATAAATAGCTATGTAATACAAAAGCATTCAATTCTAAATTATTTAAAGAGCCTTTAAAAACAATGAACACTGTTTGCAGGATCTCAAGTAATAACTTTTGTGCTATATTGGGTTTCGGGTATGGCAATTATGAGTAAAAAAAAAGAAGAAATACATTAAATTAGAATTTGTATAGGATTCTATTAATCTATCTATCATTATCATTCCATTCCTGGTTCAAAGGGATGCATCAGCTACCTACATCCATCCCATATGACATACTTTTTTTCATCAATCTATGTCTAGAGGATTAAAGTGAAACAAGAACTTTCATGCTTGTAAGAGTGCTGATCACTTTTTCATTTTACACACTACAAACATTTGTCAGTTGAGACTAGGTTCTCCATTCATGCCACTTTCATACACAAAATACTTTCACAGTATTTAATATCAAATCATTCCCCTAATACAGGCTGAAATATCCATAGCCCTAACCCAGTTTCTCACTATATCTATTAATCTCTCCTGTGGACCACTTCTCATTCCTTCTTCTGTACTTCAATATACTGTACCTTCTAGTCCAGCCTATCAAATGCCATGTGATCTACAAGACCATACTATCCTAAAAGACTTTCACCTATGTACTTTCTTAACAATCTTTCTGTACCACATAACCTTCTCACATCTTCATTCTTCCTTTCATTTGCCCTTATAATTTCCGCAAAGATTTGTAAAGGTTTTCAGAAAAGAAGAATGTTGAGGTGAAGAGAGTGGCGAGAGTAAGTGAGCTTGGAAAGGAGACTTGTGTGAGGAAGTACCAGGAGAGATTGAGTGCAGAATGGAAAGAGGTGAGAGCATATGACATAAGGGGAGTAGGGGAGGAATGGGATGTATTTAGGGTAGCAGTGATGGCTTGCACAAAAGATGCCTGTGGTATGAGAAAGGTGGGAGGTGGGCAGATTAGAAAGGGTAGTGAGTGGTGGAATGAAGAAGTAAAACTGTTAGTGAAAGAGAAGAGAAGAGAGAGGCATTTGGACAATTTTTCCAGAGAAATAGTGCAAATGACTGGGAGATGTATGAAAGAAAGCGGTAGGAGGTCAAGAGGTGAAAAGAGGGCAAATGAGAGTTGGGGTGAAAGAGTATCATTAATTTTTAGGGAGAATAAAGAGATGATGATAAAGCACTGGTGGCTGATTTGGATGAGAAACTGCAGAAGTTGGTGACTGAGTTTGGTAAAGTGTGTGAGAGAAGAAAGCTGAGAGTAAATGTGAATAAAAGCAAGGTTATTAAGTTCAGTAGCATTGAGGGACAAGTTAATCGGGAGGTAAGTTTGAATGGAGAAAAACTGTAGGAAGTGAAGTGTTTTAGATATCTGGGAGTGAATTTAGCAGCAGATGGAACCATAGAAGCGGAAGTGAGTCACAGGGTGGGGGAGGGGGCGAAAGTTCTCGGAACATTGAAGAATGTGTGGAAGGCAAGAACGTTACCTCGGAGAGCAAAAATGGGTATATTTGAAGGAGGTGGTCCCAACAATGTTATATGGTTGTGAGGCATGGGCTATAGATAGGGATGTGTGGAGGAGGGTGGATGTGTATGTGGGTGGGTTGGGCCATTCTTTCATCTGTTTCCCTGCACTACCTCACTAACATGGGAGACAGTGACAAAGTATTATAAAATAATAAATAAAATAAATCTCTCTCTTGCCCTTTCCTTACTTGAGCAAACACCTAACACCACATACTGCCAAACATTTCATTTCCAACACAACTGCCCTTCTCTGCAGTCTTATCTACAGCCCATGCCTCACATCAATATAACATTATTGGGACTACTATACCCTCGAACATACCCACTTTTCCTCCCCCAGATAATGATCTCTTTCCAAATTACCCCTTTACCCATCATAAGACTCACTTCTGCTTCTATGGTTCCATTCGCTGCCATGTCCTCACACAAGTATCTAAAACACTTCATTTTCTCAAAAATTTTTCTCCATTCAAACTCACACCCCAACTAATGTCCCAAAAATCTCCTAAACCTTATAATATTACTTTTATTCATATTCATTTTTAATTCCTCCTTTCACAACCTTACAATATTATTTTTATTCAAATTCATTTTTAATTCCTCCTTTCACACACTCTTCCAAACTCATTCTACAACTTTCTGCAGTTTCACCTAGAATCTGCCATCATGCTGTATCAAAAGCAAACAAAAACTGACTAATTTCCCAGACCCTCTCATCCCACACAGACTGCATACTTGCCCCTCTCTCCAAAACTCTGGCATTTACCTCCCTCACAGGTATGATTTTGCATTTACTTTTACAGGCTTTCCTTCTACAATAGAATGATTACTGTCTTCCTCTAAACATCAGGCATCTGACCACATTTCCATGCTTCATTACACACTTCACAGATCTATTCAACAACAGAGTCACCCAAGGCAGAATTTACCCACTTGGTCATCCCAAGCCAAGTTTTTAAACTTCCCCACCCATGCTCAAGTTCAACCTATTTATATTCATGTTTTGAAAATAACACTGATGATTCAATTAACATCTGAAGATGTTACTGACTTTAAAGATTTATAAAAAACTTCCCACACAATTTTCCATTACAATGTACACTCGAAAAAAAATTTGCCACCCCATCCAGAGCTGCAGAAATTAGTCTATTCATAAATCAAACCCTGGTTATGCCTCCATTCTCAAACATCTTTCTCATCTTAAGAAGTAGCAAGATTTATAGAGATGAATGCATCGATGACTGTTACATTTACTTTCTTTATACCATAACTACTAAACCGTATACATGCTCTCAATAATGTAATGCTATATTCACAACTTTATTCGGCCAATAAATATTTCATTATACATATTTCTCCCCTATCCCTGGGATAGGGGAGAAAGAAAACTTCCCACGCACTCCTCACGTGTTGTAGAAGGCGACTAAAGGGGACAGGAGCGGGGGTCTAGAAACCCTCCCCTCCTTGTATTTTAACTTTTTTAAAGGGGAAACAGAAGAAGGAGTTACGCGGGGAGTGCACATCCTCCTCGAAGGCTCAGATTGGCATGTCTAAATGTGTGTGGATGTAACCAGGATGAGAAAAAAGGAGAGATAAGTAGTATGTTTGAGGAAAGGAACCTGGATGTTTTGGTTCTGAGTGAAACGAAGCTCAAGGGTAAAGGGGAAGAGTGGTTTGGGAATGTCTTGGGAGTAAAGTCAGGGGTTAGTGAGAGGACAAGAGCAAGGGAAGGAGTAGCACTACTCCTGAAACAGGAGTGGTGGGAGTAAGTGATAGAGTGTAAGAAAGTAAACTCTAGACTGATAAGGGTAAAACTGAAAGTTGATGGAGAGAGATGGGTGATTATTGGTGCATATGCACCTGGGCATGAGAAGAAAGACCATGAGAGGCAAGTGTTTTGGAAGCAGCTGAATGAGTGTTTTAGTGGTTTTGATGTACGAGACCGGGTTGTAGTGATGGGTGATTTGAATGCAAAGGTGAGTAATGTGGCAGTTGAGGGAATAATTGGTATACATGGGGTGTTCAGTGTTGTAAATGGAAATGGTGAAGAGCTTGTAGATTTATGTGCTGAAAAAGGACTGGTGATTGGGAATACCTGGTTTAAAAAGAGAGATATACATAAGTATACGTATGTAAGTAGGAGAGATGGCCAGAGAGCATTACTGGATTACGTGTTAACTGATAGGCGCATGAAAGAGAGACTTTTGGACGTTAATGTGCTGAGAGGTGCAACTGGAGGGATGTCTGATCATTATCTTGTGGAGGCGAAGGTGAAGATTTGTAGAGGTTTTCAGAAAAGAAGAGAGAATGTTGGGGTGAAGAGAGTGGTGAGAGTAAGTGAGCTTGGGAAAGAGACTTGTGTGAGGAAGTACCAGGAGAGACTGAGTACAGAATGGAAAACAGTGAGAACAAAGGAGGTAAGGGGAGTGGGGGAGGAATGGGATGTATTTAGGGAAGCAGTGATGGCTTGCGCAAAAAATGCTTGTGGCATGAGAAGCGTAGGAGGTGGATAGATTAGAAAGGGTACTGAGTGGTGGGATGAAGAAGTAAGATTATTAGTGAAAGAGAAGAGAGAGGCATCTGGACGATTTTTGCAGGGAAATAATGGAAATGAGTGGAAAATGTATAAAAAAAAAAGAGGCAGGAGGTCAAGAGAAAGGTGTAAGAGGTGAAAAAGAGGGCAAATGGGAGTTGGGGTGAGAGAGTATCATTAAATTTCAGGGAGAATAAAAAGATGTTTTGGAAGGAGGTAAATAAAGTGCTTAAGACAAGGGAGCAAATAGGAACTTCAGTGAAGGGGGCTAATGAGGAGGTAATAACAAGTACTGGTGACGTGAGAAGGAGATGGAGTGAGTATTTTGAAGGTTCGTTGAATGTGTTTGATGATAGAGTGGCAGATATAGGGTGTTTTGGTCGAGGTGGTGTGCAAAGTGAGAGGGTTAGGGAAAATGATTTGGTAAACAGAGAAGAGGTAGTAAAAGCTTTGCGGAAGATGAAAGCCAGTAAGGCAGCAGGTTTGGATGGTATTGCAGTGGAATTTATCAAAAAAGGGGGTGACTGTATTGTTGACTGGTTGGTGAAGTTATTTAATGTATGTATGATTCATGGTGAGGTGCCTGAGGATTGGCGGAATGCTTGCATAGAACCATTGTACAAAGGCAAAGGGGACAAAGGTGAGTGCTCAAATTACAGAGGTGTAAGTTTGTTTGAGTATTCCTGGGAAATTATATGTGAGGGTATTGATTGAGAGGGTGAAGGCATGTACAGATCATCAGATTGGGGAAGAGTAGTGTGGTTTCAGAAGTGGTAGAGGATGTGTGGATCAGGTGTTTGCTTTGAAGAATGTATGTGAGAAATATTTAGAAAAGCAAATGGATTTGTATGTACCATTTATGGATCTGGAGAAGGAATATGATAGAGTTGATAGAGATGCTGTGTGGAAGGTATTAAGAATATATGGTGTGGGAGGCAAGTTGTTAGAAGCAGTGAAAAGTTTTCATCGAGGATGTAAGGCATGTGTATGTGTAGGAAGAGAGGAAAGTGATTGGTTCTCTGTGAATGTTGGTTTGCAGCAGGGGTGTGTGATGTCTCCATGGTTGTTTACTTTGTTTATGGATGGGGTTGTTAGGGAGGTAAATGCAAGAGTTTTGGAAAGAGGGGCAAGTATGCAGTCTGTTGTGGATGA
Organism: Panulirus ornatus; assembly: GCF_036320965.1. Classification (NCBI taxonomy): domain Eukaryota; kingdom Metazoa; phylum Arthropoda; class Malacostraca; order Decapoda; family Palinuridae; genus Panulirus; species Panulirus ornatus. The sequence goes on along the minus strand of NC_092225.1, from coordinate 22,954,985 downwards.
GAGAGCTTGGGAAGTGAGTCAGTTGTTGTCTGCTGATGATACAGCGCTGGTGGCTGATTCATGTGAGAAACTACAGAAGCTGGTGACTGAGTTTGGTAAAGTGTGTGAAAGAAGAAACCTGAGAGTAAACATGAATAAGAGCAAGTTTAGTAGGTACAGTGGGGTTGAGGGTCAAGTCAACTGGGAGGTAAGTTTGAATGGAGAAAAACTGGAGGAAGTGAAGTGTTTAAGACATCTGGGAGTGGATTTAGCAGCTGATGGAACCATGGAAGCGGAAGTGAATCATAGGGTGGGGGAGGGCCGAAAATTCTGGGAGCCTTGAAGAATGTGTGGAAGTCGAGAACATTATCTCAGAAAGCAAAAATGGGTATGTTTGAAGGAATAGTGGTTCCAACAATGTTGTATGGTTGCGAGGTGTGGGCCTTGGATAGAGTTGTGCGCAGGAGGGTGGATGTGCTGGAAATGAGATGTTTGAGGACAATATGTGGTGTGAGGTGGTTTGATCGAGTAAGTAATAATAGAGTAAGATAGATGTGTGGTAATAAAAAGAGTGTGGTTGAGAGAGCAGAAGAGGATGTTTTGAAATGGTTTGGTCACATGGAGAGAATGGGTGAGGAAAGATTGACCAAGCGGATATATGTGTCAGAAGTGGAGGGAACAAGGAGGAGTGGGAGACCAAATTGGAGGTGGAAAGATGGAGTGAAAAAGATTTTGAGTGATCGGGGCCTGAACATGCAGGAGGGTGAAAGGCGTGCAAGGAATAGAGTGAATTGGAACGATGTGGTATACCGGGGTCGACATGCTGTCAATGGATTGAACCAGGGCATGTGAAGCGTCTGAGGTAAACCATGGTAAGTTCTGTGGGGCGTGGATGTGGAAAGGGAGCTGTGGTTTCAGTGCATTATTACATGACAGCTAGAGACTGAGTGTGAAAGAATGGGGCCTTTGTTGTCTTTTCCTAGCACTACCTTGTGCAGATGAGGGGGGAGGGGTTTGTTATTTCATGTGTGGCGAGGTTGCGATGGGAATGAATAAAGGTAGACAGTATGAATTATGTACATGTGTATATATGTAAATGTCTGTGTGTGTATATATATGTATATGTTGAGATGTATAGGTATGTATATTTGCGTGTGTGGACGTGTATGTATATACATGCGTATGTGGTTGGGTTGGGCCATTCTTTCGTCTGTTTCCTTGCGTTACCTCGCTAATGCGGGAGACAGCGACAAAGCAAAATAAATAAATAATAAACAAGTGAAATGATCAAGGAGTTCATTATTAAACACAGTCTGACAAGATATGACTAAGGAGTTGGTTAGTCCACCTGTACTACTTCTATGGTCATACTTCCACAAGCGACTGACCACAAATAATTTGTGGCAAAGAATACATGACTTAATAAAAACAATGGTCATCTTAAATTTTCCAAGGATCATACCAACAATTTTTCAATTATGAAGTATTCACATACCGTTTTCTCAATAATGACTACCACTACATGATAAGATGTAAAAGAATATAAAGTCACCACTTCATACTGCCAACATTATAGGTGAAGAAAAAATGTGAAAAATTATATAGTTAATACAGTACATGACATGCCTGTGCTTTACCTGATAGAAAGGATCATCCATGGGAAAGATAAAGAAGGGATCAGAACTTGACACATCCTCGACAAGGGTAAAGGGGATCCCATAAAAAGACTGGAAGCCATGCTGCTGTGGGCCATGACATCCTTGTCCCAAAAAGCCACATCTATGACCCAGGTGCCACTTGCCTGAAGCAACAAGGTAAGTGACATTATCCAAAGAATTCATGGGAAATATGTAATTAAAAAGAATTATAGTTTTATGTTGCAAAATTCAGATGTATCCAAATAAAATTTCTTGTTCCCTTTGTCTGCTACATCTGAATTTACCCAATGCCTTTCCCAAACATTTCAAAAAGTGTTTTTCTTTGCTGTGATATTTTTTCTCAATATATAAGGACACATGGCAGACTTTTGGCAAATTTCTAAAGGTATATTGATTTCAATAAAAGAACTATTATAATAATATGTGGTGAATGAAGAAGCAACACACATTTCTCAGGATTCAGCACAAACTGGTGAGCAGAAACAAGTGAATGCAGATATGTGATGGCATGATACATTTGCTAACAGCCAGGGCATGAGGGATGCTGCTGTGAGAGCAGAGAGAATTGGGATGGTAGATGAATAAGGGGTACTGTGGATGAGGACTGTGGCCTACCCTTAGGAAATTTATGTGTAACTGGGAATTACACTTCAGGGAGGAAGGTAAAGAGGCCTATTTATTCTGATGGTTAACAAATGCCTCTCACAGCTCACAGAGCAACAACCTAGAATAATGAAAGAATTTCTGTAGTATAAATAAATATTTTCAATCATTATACACTTTCTATGTAGCCTTGCCATAAAGCCATAATTATCATAGTAACAATCAAGGATCAAAAATTCCTATATCACTCAATGCACCTTACAGCATTTTGATAAAATTCTGTACCATGCATTTTCTCCATAGACTGGCTAAGGATATGAGTTACATTTACTATAGCATATCTATTTGGCAAAGAATTAAAACTAATGTTAATCCAGCGAAACATAAAGTAAACTTAATGCTCTGCAATCTTTTAGGGAGATTTATGACTCATAAACTTAACAAATCTATTTTAAACTATTAATAAACTAACAAGTACCCCATCTGGTGTACTAAATCATACTATCTCTTAAAACTGAACTATACCCTTGAAAATAGTAAAATGAAAATATTCTAAGAAATGTAGAATAGACTATCTGTCTACATACATCTCAAAACATATACTAAAAAAAGTATAACAAATATATTGAAACCTAGAAAAATTAAAATCCTATCAACTGAAGCCTTGTTCTAATTATTTGTGTCATATGTATGATGATTAATATCAAATTTCTATGCAATAATTCCTAGTAATATGTTTTCAAAACAAAATATAATGCAGTAACCACTGTGGCAAAGCAGCAAAAAATCTAAACTATTTTGTTAAAACGTACAGAGAAGTACAAGCTACTTCAAGTAATTGGTTCAGGGCAATAAATTAGCATATTTTGATTATCTAAAACTAATTATGAAGCAACAATATGCAAAATGAGGTTTACAGCATTCTTTTCGATATTCAATACACTTAGCCAGCTTTTCAGCTGTCATACAAGGTGCATCTTTATGAATAATTACAGAGCTTCAAGAAGCAGAAGGCCTTCATATGGAATGAGTAAAAGATAAAGATATTAATTTGTAGCATGGCCAAGGTGTTTACGTCAGAAACGTACCAACAGCAGCAGTGGTGTAGTTGGCCACACTGAGGGCAGTAGCAAGGGTCACTTCATCAAGAGGAAGTCCAACTTTACTAGCAATATGTACAATAACAGAGGCAGTCCCCTCTTCACCTACCAAACCTGCAGTAAATTACAGACATTATGACTATGACAGAATCTACTTTTATGATCGTGAAAGCACATAATCTCTCATGCAAACCCCATTCCACACATTCTAAAATGGGGCTGATATGACAACATCTCAGTCCCAAGACCATCCATCTGCTGTGAGGATGCATCATTCTGCCATATCAAAAACAATGGAAAACGTTAAATTTTCTAAAGTGGGACACACCCACCCTACATCAGTTGCAGGAAAGAGAATAGTAAAGTCTATATGTGTTTCACCTATCTAAAAATATTTCTTTCACTGAGGGGTAGGTTACAGAGACTTTCAATATGTTATTTAGTTGAATAAAATCAGTAACATTAAAACTTTTAACTTAATGATGATATCAATGTTTAAATCAATTCATTCAATCAAAGACTGATTCATCTGAAAAAATGGGAAATTTATGCTGTGACAAATGCTAACAACTGAGTAAAAAAAAAAAAAGCTTATGAAAAATGTTCTCATCATTAAAGATGAAATGAACTTAAATAAACTTAAGGTCAATAAATCAGACATAAGCAAATATACATCAAATTTGCAAATTAGTAACACCAAATAATAGAAGCAATGTTTCAGTATGCTGTTTAAACAAATTCTATAAATTTCATAGTTAGGCATCAAGAGCCTCAAGAGTGTGGTGTTCTGTCCACTAAAGAATTTAGCAGAGAGGACTTTAACCTGTACATCAAAAAAATTTATTCTGGTTTAGATTTGATTTTCCAAATCGTGCTCAGCTATGCATATTTAGTTTGGGTCAATATATCCTCAAGTACACTAAATCTGGACCATGCAATAGATCGTCATGCAAGACGAAATGGTCATGAGAGGAGTGTGCTATGGTACAAAATATCTTGAAACCATAACATGATATACAACTAAATGTGGTGTCCACAATACATCTCTTGGATAAAGTCTCAGATGGACTAATGCATATACCCAGGACTGGTTCTGAGAGACAGGACTGTAAACAGTACCCTGGTGGTAATTCTTTTGGACTCCAAATCTACTAGCTCAAGTTCGATAACTTGTGTCATACAATGAAACATACAGTTCATTTAAACATTTAGACCTCGTAAATCAGATGAGCTCTGATTTCTGTAACACTGTGATCATAAAATAACTAAAAGATTTAGGTAGCCAGCCCCATGTAACCTCGTCCAAGTTTAACAACATATGTTACACGATTATGACTCCTTATGAAAGTTTTTTCTTCCTGTCACTTATTGCAAAATATAACAGTTAAACTATAATCTTTATGTGTATAATGGTTCTGTCAATGCCCCTTTTTTCCCATTTTGTATCAGTCACAGGATGACTTATACCTTGTTTATCTAAATTATGGACCATCTCTATTATGCACATGTGTAAAAGTGTTTTTGAGTTATATTCACACCCACTGGAAGATAGGATGACAAACCATAGCGTGCAGGGTAGCGAGCAGTCAACAGAGCAGCACGACTGGGCGTACATATTGGTGCTGCTGCCAAGTGGTGTGTCAATTTAATGCCTTCTCTTGCCAATCTGGAAAGGAATACTGCAAGATTAACCATATGATACAGAAACACATTGAAATTACATAAAAACAATAAAATTGCAGTGAAAATTGGTTAATAAAAACAAAATTTTATAAAAAAAAAAAAGAATAACCATCACACCAAATGGATTGAGCAGACATGACTACCAAAAAATTTTCATTACCATATTCTTGACCATTTATCAACCTTGTGTCAAGGATTATCCATCTATAAGATTTACATCCCTCTCCATTTCACATGCATTTCTGCATGTGTAGCAGTTTCTATAACCACTTATATGTTTCATAATTATGGCACTCAACTGAAAGATACTGGAGGTGATCTTTTTTTTTTCTCCCGTGATCATGTCTTCCTGCAATTTACAATAATGAAGGATTCCTTGTACCACATGTAAAACTTATCCTTAATGATTTCCATCCCATAAAGAAAGCAAGGTTAAGTGTGGAGCTGGAGCCACTGTGTTGAGCAGCTAACTCAGGCAGAACACTTGGGAAATGAACATGACAAAACTCAGTCATATGGTAAGAGCTTATCTATACTGTACAGTTGGGTGCCTTTGCAATGTTTCATGTCATCACAATAGACATTAACCAGGACAAAAGCTAATGAACAAAATGGCTCATGGGTTGTGGTAAAGTTAACAAGTTCAGGTAAAAGCACACCAGAAATACAAAATAAAACAAGTGCATTATAAAACTGTTTACTGACTAAGCTACATTCAGAAAAGTACCAGGAACAAATTCAAAGATAAAGATGATCATACAAGTTTCTCACACATCGAAAACCCTCACCAATTCTCTCTGATCTAACCTTAACACATGCACATGTGCTTTCTAAGGTTATGGTGTCAGGGTTTCAGGGGAGTCAACTTTTACATGACAGGAGGGAACCCACATACCTGTCAATGTTGGGCGTGTTAATGGTGGTGTTACCATAGCAGCCCAGGTCCCCAATGCCAAGGTCATCTGCCACCAACACTACAACATTTGGACGGCGTGGCTGGTGTGGCTGCTCTTCCTCACCCAACACCATTACTGCCAGAGCCCAGTGCAGTGCTATCGCCCATACCCACATCTGTACCTCTGCCATTATACCTCTGTGGAAATCATGAACATCATACATTCATCTTTACAGTTAATCTGAAATACATGATACAAAAGTAATCAAAGATGCTCACATTTTCCCTTTTCAGTGCTGCAATATTACTCAATTTATAAACTACAATCATACAGCACATTACTGGTTATAGAATATACATAAAGTTGCTGAAGCCAAAAAGACAGAACCAGATTAAGAGAAATTAGTTGAAGGGTAAGTATAGAAGCCTTATACTAGCCCACAATGGAAGAGAGAAGAGTGAGGGGTGACCAGATCACAACCTTTCAGTTGAAAAGTTCTTTGAAAGGTGCAAGGATAGGACAACTAGCGGCCATTGCATGAAATTAAGAAAATTGTTGGCACGAAAGCCATATTAGTGAATTGAAAGGAATGGAATTCTAGGTGTTTAAAGAAGAGTTAAGCAAGTCTCCAGAGACTTTGGAGAAACAGTAGTGAAAGTAAGAACAAAGGGATGAAAGACATTAGAAATGCTTCTAAAAAATGTGGGGTCTTCAGGTACAGACAGACATACGTTATCAAAATGTATTTGTATCTATCTTATTTTATCTATAGGTGTGCTCTCATAGTCAAAGTTTTAAGGAACTGCTTTTAATCAGCAAAAGAATGTTGTCTATTTTGGAAATAAAGCATTTATTGGATGCTCAATTTTATTTAATAACCTTCTTGAATAATGATGAATAGTGAATTCATTATTCCCAGTCTATTTTGTTAGAGGAAGACCATTGTCACTGTTATCTACCATTTTACTGACATTATCAAAGTTATTTTCCAGTACCAAAGCATTATATTTGTAATTCAAAATGAAAGCAAGGATGTATGCTTAAACTAACAAAGAACTGGTGCGATTCACCACTATCTTGAGATATACTATATTGCGGGCCGCCCAAGGTTGAGGCAAGAAATCGTTCGAATCTTTTGTTGTGGCAGTTGGTCCACTGTCAATTTACAAGTTCATCTCCTCTAAGTGGTCATCAGGCGAAGGCTAGAATATAATATATATATATATATATATATATATATATATATATATATATTTTTTGTGCTTTGTCGCTGTCTCCCGCGTTTGCGAGGTAGCGCAAGGAAACAGACGAAAGAAAGGGCCCAACCCACCCACATACACATGTATATACATACACGTCCACACACGCAAATATACATACCTACACAGCTTTCCATGGTTTACCCCAGACGCTTCACATGCCCTGATTCAATCCACTGACAGCACGTCAACCCCGGTATACCACATCGATCCAATTCACTCTATTCCTTGCCCTCCTTTCACCCTCCTGCATGTTCAGGCCCCGATCACACACACACACACACACACACACATATATATATATATATATATATATATATATATATATATTTTTTTTTCATACTATTCGCCATTTCCCGCGTTAGCAAGGTAGCGTTAAGAACAGAGGACTAAGCCTTTGAGGGAATATCCTCACTTGGCCCCCTCCTCTGTTCCTTCATTAGGAAAACTAAAAACGAGAGGGGAGGATTTCCAGCCCCCCGCTCCCTTCTCTTTTAGTCGCCTTCTACGACACGCAGGGAATACGTGGGAAGTATTCTTTCTCCCCTATCCCCTATATATATATATATATATATATATATATATATATATATATATATATATATATATATATATATATATATTTTTTTTTTTTTTTTTCTTTTTTTCTTTCGTACTATTCGCCATTTCCCGCATTAGCGAGGTAGCGTTATCAACAGAGGACTGGGCCTTAGAAGGAATATCCTCACCTGGCCCCCTTCTCTGTTCCTTCTTTTGGATAATAATAAAAAAAAAAAAAAAACGAGAGGGGAGGATTTCCAGCCACCCGCTCCCTTCCCTTTTAGTCGCCTTCTACGACACGCAGGGAATACGTGGGAAGTATTCTTTCTCCCCTATCCCCAGGGATAATATATATATATATATATATATATATATATATATATATATATATATATATATATATATATATATATATATATATGGAACCATGGAAGCTGAAGTAAGTCAACGGGTGGGGTAGGGGGCGAAGGTCCTGGGAGCGTTGAAGAATGTGTAGAAGGCGAGAACGTTATCTCGGAGAGTATAAATGGGTATGTTTGAAGGAATAGTGGTTCCAACAATGTTATATGGTTGCAAGGCGTTGGCTATAGATAGGGTCGTGAGGAGGAGGGTGGATATGTTGGAAATGAGATGTTTAATGACAATATGTGGTGTGAGGTGGTTTGACCAAGTGATGAAAGGGTAAGAGAGATGTGTGGTAATAAAAAGAGTGTATTCGAGTGAGCAGAAGAGGGTGTAGTGAAATGGTTTGGTCACATGGAGAGAATGAGAAGTGGGAGACCAAATTGGAGGTGGAAGGATGGAGTGAAAAAAGATTTTGAGCGATCAGGGCCTGAGCATACAGGAGGGTGAAAGGCGTGTAAGGAACAGAGTGAACAGGAACGATGTGGTATACCGGGGTCGACGTGCTGTCAATGGCTTGAACCAGGGCATGTCAAGCGTCTGGGGTAAACCATGGAAAGTTTTGTGGGGCCTGGATATGGAAAGGGAGCTGTGGTTTCGGTGCATTACGCATGGCAGCTAGAGACTGTGAATGAATGTGGCCTTCGTTGTATTTTCCTAGCGTTACGTTGCGCGGGGGGAGGGGGGGTGCCATTTCATGTGTGGCGGTGCGGCGACGAGAATGAATGAAGGCAGCAAGTATGAATATGTACATGTGTATATATGTATATGTCTGTGTACGTATACCTTGAAGTGTATAGGTATGTATATGTGCGTGTGTTGGCGTGTATGTATGTATATACATGTGTATGTGGGTGGGTTGGGCTATTCTTTCTGTTTCCCTGCGCTATCTCGCTAACGCGGGAGACAGCGACAAAGTATTATAATAATAATAATAATAATAATAATAATAATATATATATATATATATATATATATATATATATATATATATATATATATATATATATATATATGCTGCGTTACATCACAGTGATGCGCGTGATGTAGTATATGCTGATAACCACGAGGAAAAGTGAAACACGACAAGTCTAAAGTGCACTTAAATTTTCTTATCCACTGTGTGACTGTTTGCTGGGTTCTACCTGGTCATCATTATTGGCGGGTCTTGCAAGTGTTTTAAGTAATATCTCGATTCTATATGAAAGTGTTTAAGTAAGATCTCGATTCTATATGGAAGTGTTTAAGTAAGATCTCGATTCTATATGGAAGTGTTTAAGTAAGATCTCGATTCTATATGGAAGTGTTTAAGTAAGATCTCGATTCTATATGGAAGTGTTTAAGTAAGACCTCGATTCTATATGGAAGTGTTTAAGTAAGACCTCGATTCTATATGGAAGTGTTTAAGTAAGACCTCGATTCTATATGGAAGTGTTTAAGTAAGACCTCGATTCTATATGGAAGGGTTTAAGTAACTGAGACAATTACCAAATAAATGTACATTCAAACGGACCACATTTCATAGATTGGGCACTTAAATACATATAATCAACATGGCTACAACTCACAAATTTCCCAATTGGATTTGATTCCTTACTCTTACCAGCTTATGTCTTCATATATCTAGGTCCCTACCTAGAAAGACATGACACGGATCATATACACTTCTCACTAGTTTATATTTGTACTTCCTCAAATTAAATAGACTAGCATTGTGAACTGCTGATTGTACTAACACTACGGTACCATGGGTAAAATAACGTCAAAATAAGTAAAGCTTCTCTTTCATATGATAATAAATCTGAACCATGACATTCTCTTTTTAAAACAGCTTTCCTTTCAGAATATAATTAGTTAATAAACGGCGCGTCCAATTTAAGCGTCCTATATTGAAGGGATAATGTATTCATTATTTCACAGATTTTTCATCCCCTTTACCTCATTCGCTTTATTATCATAATCAGCAACTGTACAAACCTGGAAAATATCCAGCGACAATACCTTAAATAAAGTCCGTAATGCATTAGAATTAGCTTCAACTTTAATCTTACAAGACACATTTTGGAATACAAAGATCCTGGACAACTATCAAAAAAACTAAAAAAAATTCTATAACTACCCTAAACGGCAAAAACATTTCTTTACATCTCGTGCCTAAATCAAAGAATTTTAGATGACCACATTAACAACTAAACATGTGTAATCTTAAGTTAATCGTAAAGTCAACACGAAACCACTGGATACTTAACTGCCAAATGAACCTATTTCGCCGTTGTATATCAAAATACTGTGATATATTAAAAATGACAGTCTAAAGCGTTTATTAATCTTTACATATCAATTCGTCAACAATGTGGAAAAATATGTACACTTCTCACTTGCCGCACTCAAAAAAAAATAAGAGGCCAAATACATTGATGGGTCTAACCGCTTAATATATAATTGTATCCAAGATGACTTGTGACTTGCCTAAGCTATGATGGAGAAGAGCGGCGAATAATTTCACAACGCCTTGGCAACACATGCTCCTGTAAACTGCTCCAGGCAAGGTACCCAGACACGGGAACCCCCATACTAAGGTTGTGAAGGACACGACGTCTTATTCCTTCAACGAATTAGCCACAACGACCACAGATCTTGAGACGAATGATTTCGTTATCCATAATCACCAAAAAATTGAAGAGCATTATCTTTTTTATTCATTTATCTCTAATAGTCCCACAGTGTATCTCTATCAACTCGACCTTGGTTTACTGATATTAAGAGCTCAGCAACTGTCTTATCGTATACCAATCAGTACTTCAATTGATAGGAAAAGCTGCAAACGTCCCAGCGTTACATGTAAAAGGCATAGGGTCAGTTCTGCAGCTTCGATGCGGGAGCAGGGTAAGGCAGGCTCTTTAGAAACAGGAAAGTCCTGAGTGAGGCCATACTTCTTTCCGTTATCTGGTTACCATCTGTGATATCCTCTCGCCGTGTTACACATATGTAAGCTGACCTCAGACACGATATATATATATATATATATATATATATATATATATATATATATATATATATATATATATATATATATATATATATATATATCCAAACATCTACAAGGTAAAGAGAACGCTTGTCCCATTCATCCACAGACCAAGAACTGTGATTCTAGGAAAATCTTAACAGCCATCTCGGAGACTCCCTATGTTCCAGTCACGCACGTAACATTATATATATATATATATATATATATATATATATATATATATATATATATATATATATATATATATATATATATATATATATATATATTTCATACTATTCGCCATTTCCCGCGATAGCGAGGTAGCGTTAAGAACAGAGGACTGGGCCTTTTTTGGAATATCCTCACCTGGCCCCCTCTGTTCCTTCTTTTGGAAAATTAAAAAAAAAAAAGAGAGAGGGGAGGATTTCCAGCCCCCCGCTCCCTCCCTTTAGTCGCCTTCTACGACACGCAGGGAATACGTGGGATGTATTCTTAATCCCCTATCCCCAGGGATATATATATATATATATATATATATATATATATATATATATATATATATATATATATATATATATATATATATATATATATAAACACACACACACTACTATTGGAAATGTGAGGACAATAGTTATAGTCAATTCCACGAACTTATTATCACCAGGTACAACTGGCACAATCGCTGCATTCTCCACCTTAATTCCGGGTCTGAACTGGGATTTCCTACAACAAAATGCCTCCCAGATTTATGCGACACACACACACACACACACACACACACTGTTGCATGCTTTGGCCTACTGTCTATTGTGTTATTGATGATGTTATTATCATGTTTTCCAGCTACCCAGCAACGTGGACCCTCCATATCACTCTGCCACACGTAGGTTTTATGGACAGACGAAGGTGACATGTGTGCTTGGTCAAAACGCCATTAGTGATGGAAGGAAGGGAATCAAAGAGTGATGCTGGGATTCAAATAACTTTGTTAAGTACTGGCACCTGATGATGTGGAGTGTCTTCACGAAACATGTACCATATGTATAGAAAATTACTTGTTAGATATAATTGTAAGAACTAATGAAGTGCAGTTTCACCATACTATCATCACGAACTAGTGTGATCATTTAAACACACACACACAGCTGAATGAGTGTGTTAGGGGTTTTGATGCACGAGACAAGGTCATAGTGATGGGTGATTTGAATGCAAAGGTGAGTAATGTGGCAGTTGAGGGAATAATTGGTATACATGGGGTGTTCAGTGTTGTAAATGGAAATGGTGAAGAGCTTGTAGATTTATGTGCTGAAAAAGGACTGATGATTGGGAATACCTGGTTTAAAAAGCGAGATATACATAAGTATACTTATGTAAGTAGGAGAGATGGCCAGAGAGCGTTATTGGATTACGTGTTAATTGACAGGCGTGCGAAAGAGAGACTTTTGGATGTTAATGTGCTGAGAGGTGCAACTGGAGGGATGTCTGATCATTATCTTGTGGAGGCTAAGGTGAAGATTTGTATGGGTTTTCAGAAAAGAAGAGTGAATGTTGGGGTGAAGAGGGTGGTGAGAGTAAGTGAGCTTGAGAAGGAGACCTGTGTGAGGAAGTACCAGGAGAGACTGAGTACAGAATGGAAAAAGGTGAGAACAATGGAAGTAAGGGGAGTGGGGGAGGAATGGGATGTATTTAGGGAATCAGTGATGGATTGCGCAAAAGATGCTTGTGGCATGAGAAGAGTGGGAGGTGGGTTGATTAGAAAGGGTAGTGAGTGGTGGGATGAAGAAGTAAGAGTATTAGTGAAAGAGAAGAGAGAGGCATTTGGACGATTTTTGCAGGGAAAAAATGCAATTGAGTGGGAGATGCATAAAAGAAAGAGACAGGAGGTCAAGAGAAAGGTGCAAGAGGTGAAAAAAAGGGCAAATGAGAGTTGGGGTGAGAGAGTATCATTAAATTTTAGGGAGAATAAAAAGATGTTCTGGAAGGAGGTAAATAAAGTGCGTAAGACAAGGGAGCAAATGGGAACTTCGGTGAAGGGCGCAAGTGGGGAGGTGATAACAAGTAGTGGTGATGTGAGAAGGAGATGGAGTGAGTATTTTGAAGGTTTGTTGAATGTGTTTGATGATAGAGTGGCAGATATAGGGTGTTTTGGTCGAGGTGGTGTGCAAAGTGAGAGGGTTAGGGAAAATGATTTGGTAAACAGAGAAGAGGTAGTGAAGGCTTTGCGGAAGATGAAAGCCGGCAAGGCAGCGGGTTTGGATGGTATTGCAGTGGAATTTATTAAAAAAGGGGGTGACTGTATTTTTGACTGGTTGGTAAGGTTATTTAATGTATGTATGACTCATGGTGAGGTGCCTGAGGATTGGCGGAATGCGTGCATAGTGCCATTGTACAAAGGCAAAGGGGATAAGAGTGAGTGCTCAAATTACAGAGGTATAAGTTTGTTGAGTATTCCTGGTAAATTATATGGGAGGGTATTGATTGAGAGGGTGAAGGCATGTACAGAGCATCAGATTGGGGAAGAGCAGTGTGGTTTCAGAAGTGGTAGAGGATGTGTGGATCAGGTGTTTGCTTTGAAGAATGTATGTGAGAAATACTTAGAAAAGCAAATGGATTTGTATGTAGCATTTATGGATCTGGAGAAGGCATATGATAGAGTTGATAGGGATGCTCTGTGGAAGGTATTAAGAATATATGGTGTGGGAGGAAAGTTGTTAGAAGCAGTGAAAAGTTTTTATCGAGGATGTAAGGCATGTGTACGTGTAGGAAGAGAGGAAAGTGATTGGTTCTCAGTGAATGTAGGTTTGCGGCAGGGGTGTGTGATGTCTCCATGGTTGTTTAATTTGTTTATGGATGGGGTTGTTAGGGAGGTAAATGCAAGAGTTTTGGAAAGAGGAGCAAGTATGAAGTCTGTTGGGGATGAGAGAGCTTGGGAAGTGAGTCAGTTGTTGTTCGCTGATGATACAGCGCTGGTGGCTGATTCATGTGAGAAACTGCAGAAGCTGGTGACTGAGTTTGGAAAAGTGTGTGGAAGAAGAAAGTTAAGAGTAAATGTGAATAAGAGCAAGGTTATTAGGTACAGTAGGGTTGAGGGTCAAGTCAATTGGGAGGTGAGTTTGAATGGAGAAAAACTGGAGGAAGTGAAGTGTTTTAGATATCTGGGAGTGGATCTGGCAGCGGATGGAACCATGGAAGCGGAAGTGGATCATAGGGTGGGGGAGGGGGCGAAAATCCTGGGGGCCTTGAAGAATGTGTGGAAGTCGAGAACATTATCTCGGAAAGCAAAAATGGGTATGTTTGAAGGAATGGTGGTTCCAACAATGTTGTATGGTTGCGAGGCGTGGGCTATGGATAGAGTTGTGCGCAGGAGGATGGATGTGCTGGAAATGAGATGTTTGAGGACAGTGTGTGGTGTGAGGTGGTTTGATCGAGTGAGTAACGTAAGGGTAAGAGAGATGTGTGGAAATAAAAAGAGCGTGAGCAGAAGAGGGTGTTTTGAAGTGGTTTGGGCACATGGAGAGGATGAGTGAGGAAAGATTGACCAAGAGGATATATGTGTCGGAGGTGGAGGGAACAAGGAGAAGAGGGAGACCAAATTGGAGGTGGAAAGATGGAGTGAAAAAGATTTTGTGTGATCGGGGCCTGAACATGCAGGAGGGTGAAAGGAGGGCAAGGAATAGAGTGAATTGGATCGATGTGGTATACCGGGGTTGACGTGCTGTCAGTGGATTGAAGCAGGGCATGTGAAGCGTCTGGGGTAAACCATGGAAAGCTGTGTAGGTATGTATATTTGCGTGTGTGGACGTATGTATATACATGTGTATGGGAGGGGGGGTTGGGCCATTTCTTTCGTCTGTTTCCTTGCGCTACCTCGCAAACGCGGGAGACAGCGACAAAGTATAATAAAATATATATATATATATATATATATATATATATATATATATATATATATATATATATATATATATATATATGGGCTATGGATAGAGTTGTGCGCAGGAGGATGGATGTGCTGGAAATGAGATGTTTGAGGACAATGTGTGGTGTGAGGTGGTTTGATCGAGTAAGTAACGTAAGGGTAAGAGAGATGTGTGGAAATAAAAAGAGCGTGGTTGAGAGAGCAGAAGAGGGTGTTTTGAAATGGTTTGGGCACATGGAGAGAATGAGTGAGGAAAGATTGACCAAGAGGATATATGTGTCGGAGGTGGAGGGAACGAGGAGAAGAGGGAGACCAAATTGGAGGTGGAAAGATGGAGTGAAAAAGATTTTGTGTGATCGGGGCCTGAACATGCAGGAGGGTGAAAGGAGGGCAAGGAATAGAGTGAATTGGAGCGATGTGGTATACAGGGGTTGACGTGCTGTCAGTGGATTGAATCAAGGCATGTGAAGCGTCTGGGGTAAACCATGGAAAGCTGTGTAGGTATGTATATTTGCGTGTGTGGACGTGTGTATGTACATGTGTATGGGGGGGGGGGGGGGGTTTGGGCCATTTCTTTCGTCTGTTTCCTTGCGCTACCTCGCAAACGCGGGAGACAGCGACAAAGTATAAAAAAAAAAAAAAAAAAAATATATATATATATATATATATATGAACTTATAAGAACTTTATGTCAGCTGTAGTACTGTTTAGGGAGCTTTCTGATGCACTACTTTGAAAAATACTAAAGGAAAATTAACATTATCGATCATGATTAAGTTACTCAAGAACGGGTTTCGTGCAACGGGTAAAGTTCAAAGAAAAAAATACAACTGGCCACTTGTTTGAAGACTCACGATGAGAAAATGGTTGCAAGATCTTTATGAATACGAAAGTATTTGGGACTCTAGCTCTTCAGGGGTTGTCAAAATCCTCTGACCCAGGTGGCTGTCTTTTGTTTCTGCCTCACACTGTCACGTGGAGTACTGGTATTCTGTCCACAAACGTTCAAATCTGGCCATGTCATACATAACACCCGACATCACTTAACTCGCACAGGTATTCTTTGCGGTGAGCACTATGCGCTACCGTGTCTTGGCAAAATGACAGGAGCAAGAAATAACATTTAGGCAGAGCATTTTAGGCAGGAGCAGTAAATAGAAGCAGTAGGTATATGAACATTTAGGCAGGAGCAATAGGTAGAATATATAAGTAGAAGTAGTTGGAAACAGCATTAGATAGAAGTACTCAAGTGGGAAACACATGACTTGGGTAGCCTTAGCGAACACAGCTAGAGTAGCCTGTTAAGGGTGAGGCATGAAGGCTACGAAGCGGCACTGGAGTTCACTTAGTTATGGAGACTCTATTGCCGTGGCCACCCCCTTTGAGGGAGATGCAATTGGAACGGGCGTCAGAGACAAGGATAGATAGATAATGATGAATTCGTACGGCTGGCAGTGCGACACATGAGCTATCTTCATGTTCACTATTATACTTCAACAAAATTGTTACGAATCAATTTTGCGCACACATAACACAGTGTTTGACCTGAGGCATAAATGACATTCAAGCAACGTATGAATCACCTGAAAAAAAAGGAATAAGGAATCATACTAAAACTGGTTCAAACTACGGCGTTAGAGCAGGTCCTTACATCACGTAACATCCCTCTACACTTGATACAAAATCAGTGGCAGTAAACGTAAAGATGCGCACACTACCCTAAAGATCATAAGAGCCACACGATCGATCTAATTCACAGAACAACCTACTTCCCCATCATGCACTGCAGCTACACTTCTTACCTGTCTGATGTACAGTTGGTGACTGCGCGGTCATTGCAGGTCTCTCGGAGGGAGAGTTGCCAACTTAATATTTCATCTGGCGCTAGATTCACTCCCGAAAAGCGCTAAGAAAAAAGCGCTAAACTTACTAAAATGACAACGAAAATACTGTTTTTGTCGCATTATTTCTGCTCTTTGACGTGCCAAATTATTAAGAATGGGTACGAATGACTGACTGCCTTAGCACTTCCTAAGGCAGTTCATAATCATAACTTTAGTTTCCATTTCTTCTTCATCCATACTTGATACCTAGTATTGCATTTTAGCTTTTGATAGTCTGCTTCGAAGCTCTGACTTTACGATGTCTCTATAACTGAAGATTCGATCTACATCAGCGATGGAGAGAGGTAGTGTCTCCACAAAGCCAGGTCAGAGAGGTCACTGGAGGGATTTTCTCTTGTTGCATCCCTGTATGGGGCTATTTCAGCCCAAAATGCTAGAGTGCAGATGTTCTGTTACCACAATACATGATGAAGCTTCCTCCACTGAAACTCAATGCGTATGAGAATTTCTTCGTTGTCAGTAAACATCTTTGCTAATTCCAGTATTCCAGGCTTTATGGGTTGCAAGAACTCACTTGCACTCAAGTGATGACTTTGTAACACTTGAACATTGTCTGGCAAATGTTGACGAAGCTTTTTCACTAACTCCACTACAAAGTGTAAGTATCTTCTTCGAATATTCTTTTCATCAGGGAACTTACTTTGTGCCATCTCTTCAAACTCGTTCCCTCCAAGTACGGATGTGGGTCGAACCTGAACGGAACCTGGTCAAAAAAAAAAAAATCGAACGTTTATTTCGATAAATCAAATAACGTGCAATATTTGTATTGTATTCTTTGTTATTCTAATAGGTTGCAATCAAACTTCCTTAATTACATTAACATAATTAACGTTTGAATTTCCTCGTATATTGAAATAACACTAAATTTGGCGCTAAATACAAAAAAAGGCGGCGGAAAACAAGCTAAATACGAAATTTAGATGCTATACTCGCTACATAAAAGCTGGATCTAGCGACAAAAGTGCTAAGTTGGCAACTTTGCCTGAGCAGCAGCCTCGGTACCGGCTAGTTGATGTCTCTGTTGCTGCACGTCAAAGTTCTCAATTAGGGACTTTTGCGGTTTTATTTACCTACCAATTTCCCATGGTATGTGACATGGTCTGTTAAGATCTGGGTTATTTGCTGACCGTGCAAATTGGCTTTATTACACTGACATTACTTTTTCACTGTACACTCAAGGCATGTATCCAGGATTTGGTCGAGAGGGACGAATTGTGAACCTTCCAGGCGGAGAGGATAGTGGGGGAAGGGGTATATATATATATATATATATATATATATATATATATATATATATATATATATATATATATATATATATATATATAATATATATATATATATATATATATATATATATATATATATATATATATATATATATATATATATATATATATATAATCGCCGAGACAATGTTGAGAAGCTCATAACAAGAGTGGTAAGAGACCCTTGTTTTTGAGTACATTTACGTTATATTCAGTTACTAATATTAATCTAGATTCTCGCGAAGGAAAAGAATGCCACAGCTAACTGTTCAGGGGATGAAGGAGGCATCATAACAGGCAATCCCCGAGTAGCCAGCCTCCACACATAAGCTGTGGGAAGCAGCAGTTGAACGCGTGCCACGTGATAGAAGGAGAATTAATGAGATGGAAGGCTTTAGATTCCCTCTAGTTGATAAAGAGGTGGAGGATGAGACACCTTTGATGTGTGTGCAGTATTTCATGCTTATACGAAGAAGTAGCGTTTGTCACCAGTGTGAATCACTGACGCAGGTAAATATACATTTATATCTTTCCTTTCTTAGAATTAAAAGGGTCGGAATACCTGAAGAAATATCCCATACATACTTTGTATGATACATCATGACTATACTCATGTTTAAACACCCGCACATAAACCATGTAATCATTTATCGACCATCCCAAGTGAGAGGGATCAACACCTGGTTAAGGTTTCGGCCCACTGCCATTCTCAGGAATCGAACACAGGATCCTTGAGTTGGTCATGGTTAGCGATGCTAAGCATCACTATATATATATATATATATATATATATATATATATATATATATATATATATATATATATATATATATATATGTGTGTGTGTGTGTGTGTGTGTGTGTATTTGAATCTCGCATGGAAACTAGCTTTGGGAAATGGTTATCTAAGTCTTAAGTTATTTATATGTTTTGATGTGATTACAGACTTATCTGCGAAGGACCGATCTATCTTAAATTTTATTTTGATCAATAGTATATTATCATATGGTCATAAACAGGGAAACTGTGAGGTCAATCAATATAAAAGGTCATATATATCTGTAAAATATCATTGAAGCAGTAGAACCTTAACCTAACCTCACTATGTTGCCATTTAAACTGTTAGGTTATCTGGAAATGTCTTTTGCTAGATCTTTTTGTTCCAGAGAAAAATTCCTATATGAACAGCTATTCTACCATAGTCTGACTAGTTTGTCTGCAGAATTTTGATAGTTGGCTCAAACTTTCCGAGCAGACTTTCTTTTCTCTTCTATATCTATGAACTGATTACACTTCCCACATTGTCACACATTTAACACCCTTTCTCTTTCAGTATTATACCTAGTGCCTCTACCACAAATATTTCTTAATTTTTAAAATTCCTTAGACCGAGTCAACAGAAATCATACCCATACACTGAATTAATTTTGCAAGTTGTTAAGGATGATTTTTTGATGCACAAAAACTCATTTGTGTAGGAGAATATTAAGAAGTTAAAACTTGTTATAATTCAACCCATCAATCAGAACTGAGAAGCAAATATCAGTCTTATCCTTTAATGGACTGCAGAAAAAAAAATCATCTTATCAAAGTGAATAAATTTTAGAGGAAAATGGTGAAGAGAAAAAGTAAATATGAATATTTTTTTATTATTGCTGTACATGTTATCTACATTGCAACATCATGCTATTCAACAGCTACATTGGACTTGTAATTTACAACATTGCTCATAGCAGTCTAATGAGATACATTACAGTCCATCTGAAGTGTATCATGACCAGGTTACAGAAAAAAATTTATGCATCTTTTTTCAGAGTAAAGACAGGAAACAATAACTATTATTCAGAATTAGTCAACATGGCTCTAATATTGATGATGTGTTTATATTTCAAATGGCATATGTATACAAATGAAGTACGAATCTGAGATATATATTGGATTTTTACATCCAATCGGCTTAGAATCTGTGGCACATGGTCGTCTGTATCTTAAAGTGTAAAAGATGAATGTGTAACACTTGGGATAATGTTTTCCACATGTTTTCTGGGTTAAACAGGCAGAGGCAAGTCAAGGCATGGTCTAGTACTCTACAACTCTGCACCTAAGGCTTCTTGATGAAACCTTCATCAGTATCTAAGAAACTGCATCAACATAAAGATCATTGGACAGACAGGTTAAGTAAATAGATAAATAGGTCAAGGGATGGACACTCTGTCTATCTATATACAACACCCTCACATATCTCTCAGTCCTCCCTATGATATTTACAATAGCCAAGGACCCACAAACTCCTAATCCAGCCCAGGAACTAGACAGTGATCAACAACAAATGTGTACTAGTATATGAAGTGCCAATGTCATATTACCTCTGACCACTTGAGGTGTTTTGACCATTACTAATTATAAAAAGTCTACACCATGAGAACATGATTTTTTTTTTTTTTTTGATGAACATTGTGAGTGTGGGAGGAAAATGTTGCTTTCTAATGAGATATGAGGAGATTCTTTTTAAGGTATTCACCTTATGATGAAAAATGCATACTAAACATATCTTCTACAGATAATATCCATGATTATAAATCTTCTACTCTAAAGTTTTTGGAATAAGTTTTGTCTTGGCTTACATCAGTCCAGCATAGCTCCTGGCTACCATCAATCCAGCACAGCTGCAGGCTAACACCTGTCCAGCATAGCTGTTAGCTTAAGGCCACATTTCGTAAAACACTTGGATAAGCATTTATCAGCACAATGCATTATGATAAGAGTAATTCGTATCAATTCAGTACTTAAGTATTCATTTTACTGCTACTTACACAAGTAGCTGATAACAATAACAACAAATGTCATATTTTTCTAAATTGTTAAGGATGTCTTTACTCATTTTTCAGTAAACCTTCAGGGGATGCTGTTACTGACAGAGAAACTTAAGTTCATATAACCTGTTTTACAAGGGAAGAAAGTAGCTTCAGATGTATAGAGTTGAATGGAAAAAAAAGGGGCAATTAAAGACTTTAAAAGCTATTTGGTTATTTTTGTACAATTTTCCTGGTTAACAACCTGCAAACAATATGGAGAATCAGGCTTTTTCTCCCGTATCTTAACGTATCAAGAACGTAAATTTTTTTTATACACAGTTCCTTGAGACTCTTGTTTAAAAAACTGACAATTGCCAATAATTCAGGTGTGACATACTCAATTATCTTCCCTCAGAGTTACTGACAAATTTGTGAAACACACAAACTTCTTTCAATTGAATGGCCATGGGTATGACTTATACTTCCCCAAATATATTGCTAGATAATATCTTTGTGCATACAATCCATCATACCTTGGTAAATACAAATCTTATGGGCATACATATTATATGTTAACCATTGTATTTGAAGTTATGACAAGGTCCTCTTAAATTGTGCCTGTTCATTCACTTTTTTTTTAATCAGTACCTCTAATCCGTGATATCATGAATTAAAACAAAAGGCCACAGGTGCAATGATTCAGACAGATTATCTCAATAAATTACTGTGCACATTACAGTAGTATGTTTTCACTGTACACTGTTATTTTTCACTATATTTTCTGAGGGTGAAGAAAGCCCTCTCCATAAAAGATAATTTACATAATCCTGAACATTACAGAAGAGAATTATTACAAGTCTTTTATAATATATCAAGCAAATCTCATACAATATGAAGCATTCCTAGCGAGATGATACAAATTTGCTCATGCTCTTCACCCAAGGTCAAATATCCCAGACTAGTAAATTTGATTTAAGGCATTGTTACCTGTTTGGAGCAATGATTGTGCATTAAAGACTATAAACACAGCTTAAGATGAGCAAATTGACAACTTGAGCTTAATTTACTTTTGTGCACATGACAATAAAACTGAAGGAAAATAACATTAGGCCTCCATACAACTCCCCGACTGCCAAACCCAACCACTTTTAAAACCCCCGATACTGAGACTCCAATTTTCTCCTATCTCTTCCACTATTCAAATTTCCCTGGCCACTTTCAAAATGACATTACTTTTCCCTTATGTAAAGCAGAAAAATCCCTGACTTTTTTCTGACAAATGGGAGCCCTGAATATCATTACACTGGCATAATATTTTGTAAAACACGATTATGTTATGAAAACAATTACATAATAGTCATTCAAATTATTTATAATTCTGCACAGGCATATCATGAGACTACTCTACAAGGTGATTAAGGAGATGCTAGCATTCTCATTGGGTATTACTGAATATTGAATTATGAAACTAAAAGTAGAATCCAACATTATTTTGAAAATATGTTACTTCTTTCTCGTTTTTATTTAAATTCTTGTGACTGCAGGTTTGAATGATGGGTAGTAAGTTAAATCTAGATGAAAAGAGGAAATGATGGAAGTCTTCAATTCTCTGACAATTATTCAAAGGAACTTTGACAAATTCTTTCACAAAAGATCCACCGCAATAGGAAACTTCAACAAATTCATGAAAAATGTTTGCAATTGGCTCGTTGTAAGATAACTGCAATTGTCAAAGTACACAATATCAAATTTTAAGAAACAAAGATAACATAAACAAATTGCAAGAAACAATTGTACACAATTACAAAAGATTAACACACTGACAAAAGCAGCAGCATGAGAATTATGCACATATATTTAGGACTGTATCCCTATCACACTTTAAAAGTTAGTTTCATTCTCTTTAGACTTTTAGAAAATATGGTAAGACTTGTGTAAATGTACAATTCAAATAGTAAAATGAAATTTAATGCTTTTATAAACATCAATAATTTTTTGACATCCCCACCCCGTACTTAGTAAACATTCATCTCTCCACTGCAGGTGTTACCAGATTCAACCTGCTTGATGTTACACTATGATTGAAAAGTTAATCTTGACAAGGATGTATCATTGAGATTACAATCTCATTGGAGAACTTCTCATCCTAAAGGAATCTCTTTTTCCCAGTGACTGAAATCAACACAGCCTTGGGCTTCAGAAGCCTTTGGAAAGGTTCTGAGAAATACCAGGACTTACAGAATTTGGTCCTTCATTATATAAAGATAAATACCTCCTGTGTATCTAAATACATGCACTGCTTGCAAAGTACTACAACGAAAATATAGTATATTCTCTCAAATCCTTACTTAAAGTGGAAGGGTATTTATGAGATGGCAACATGTACAAATAAAATGTACTAGATGTATTGTTATTTTTCATTTAAAAGGAATCAGGCTACAGATATAATTAAGTAACAAACAATTTACATTTTCTCTTCGACAACCGGCATTTTCTTGGCAATGATAAATATACTGTCAAACATTTCCATAAAAAATTAAACATCATTCTCTCTTGTGTGTTATTTGCAGACAATTGGTATCAATACACTTTTGAATGACACAGCATATTAATGTTGACTGTGTGCATAATACTGTAAAAAAATATAGTAATTCTTCTGTGAAATACAATACTAGAGTAACAGTATATATCTTTTGCAGAAAATAAGGCAGCAGCCTCATAAGGCTAGATGTTTCCTATTTCAAATCTCTTCCTAAAAAATGTCAAAACCAGCACAGAAGGAACATCATCTTAAATCTAAGGGGAGCAGAAGTTCTTACCCCAAACAAGCTACACAATAGGAACCTTAATATCATCATTAACACATCACTACCAAAAAGCTTGGCATCAGAAACATAACAAACTTCCAAGGATGATAAGGGAGTCATATTCAAGGAAAACTACATAATTCAAGGTCTGTTAATTTCTTATTGCAGTCATATATTGGTATATTCTGTAAATTTTAGTACAGTATAGCCATAACACATTTGGTACCTAGACATACAAGATGAGGATATTCTCCCTTACTACAGAGTCAACCACTGCAGTATACAGCCCTATATTATACAGGCAACCAACATGTGTGTTTTGGCAGTTACAATGCATATATCTACCAAAACAAGTAACTTTCATTTTGTAACCTATTCCAGAGATATTCACTATTTTACCTAACTGCAGAGCAAAGACATCAATGTCGGTATCTCATATCACACTGTACATACCTTCAAAATATCCAC
Organism: Panulirus ornatus; assembly: GCF_036320965.1. Classification (NCBI taxonomy): domain Eukaryota; kingdom Metazoa; phylum Arthropoda; class Malacostraca; order Decapoda; family Palinuridae; genus Panulirus; species Panulirus ornatus. The sequence continues at coordinate 22,930,689 of NC_092225.1, read as the reverse complement.
TATTTTACCTAACTGCACAGCAAAGACATCAATGTCAGTATCTCATATCACACTGTACATACATTCAAAATATCATCAAAATATTCATTACACTACAGATGCAATCAACAGCTGCATATAGAACTACACTCCACAAACATTCAATACATCTCCTATTGCAATACAGTGACACTGACACTGTGTCCTTTCACAGAGCACAGGCACTAAACATAAGCACTTCCTGCTATGTTTTTACAATCCAGAACATCATCTAAATAGGTTGGTACTACAAATACAAAATAAATGCCGTGATATAACAGCACTGATCATAGTAAATACAGTATTGCAAGGAAGCAAAGGGAATAAACTGTGTTTGGATCTAATACATACATTGCAGAGATATCAAACACAAATCATCTGAATACTGTATGCTGTAAATAGACAACACAGTAGCTCTAATGTGCTGTGAAATTATCTAACACATCCTGATATGCTACATGACCAACAATGTACAGTATTTTCTATTTGGCTGTAGAAACATCGAACTCTACAATACTCCAGAAATATCCAACACTGCTGATCTATATATGTGATAAGGAAATCCAGATACAACATTGCTGTAATATCTGAACATCTAGTAGTTTAAAGGTTCCACAATCAGATTTATCAAAAATTGTGTACTAAGATTAGATAAAAGTTAGGTGAGGCATTAATGATCCCTAGACCACTGCACAAATATTTCTATGATTATCCAGAAGAGTTTAGGATAAAATACTCCATGTCTTAGAATTCTAAATGACAAAGAATTAACATTGTTAGTCTTTACAAACTGTTACCACTAGGGACAGGATTTGACATAAATTTTGCTCACCCATTAGTGAGCTAGTCTCTCAAATTCTCACTGATGTGGTAAACAATAAGATGCTAGTATAAATATTCCAAAAAGTTACTTATGGGTATTGCAATGAATCATGTAAGCATGGTCTATTGACACCACTATCAAATGGAGGTAATTCATGTCGTTCAATTACTTATAACTTTGAATCTTACTGTTCTCTAAAATGAAAGATTTTTAAACCTTATTCAATTACCAATAAACTAGAACGGTAACAATGAGACAATGATGAACAAAACAAAGAGAATTATGAATTCATTTTACACATGCCTAAAAGTGATAAAGAAACTGTAGAAGCATTACATTGCTTTTATGACAAAATGATAAATGAAACATGGTAAATAATGAGACACTGTATGAAAAAAAATTGCTTGTGGATATCACACTGAATCATGGGAAGCGTGGCCTATTCATGCCAGTTGCTTTACGGTGCTTAATGTGTGAAGCCATTCAGCATTTGCAGATCTGATTAATTTTCTTTGTCAGCAATATGGCTCCCAAGAATGTTCTAAAAAAGCTCCGACAAATGAACAAACCAAAATATATGTTAATCCTAAGCTAAAAGCAGCTGAAAGACTAGAAAATAATGAGGAAGCCTCAGTAATTATCAATTTGTTTTTTACCTCCCTGTAATGTATGGGAAGGGTGTTTTACATTCATAGGGCCCCATCTCTTGAACACTTTCTACTATCTGAAAACCTATTAAATTTATGTATGCTGTCTGCATTAACCATGTCTTCAGTCATTCTGTTCCATTCATCCATCATTCCTATACTATAAATACTTTACATCCTTTTAAACAAGATTCTTACTTGATTTCATGTTATATCCTCATGTTGCACTATCCCAGCATCTCTCAAAGAACTGCTCACTGTCCATGACAACGATATTTTTTAAAAACTTAAAGGTTGTGATCAGGTCATCCCTCATTCTTCTCTCTTCCAAGGTGAAGAAATCTAAAGTTTCTTGCCTTTCCTGTAAATTAGCTTTCTTAATTATGGTACCTTCTTTGTTGCCCTGCTCTAGACCTTTCTTCTTTAGATGACCAAACCTGAAAAGCATATTCTAGTTTTGGCCTTCTTTAGGGTAATAGTAGGCTGCTAAATATATCCTTATTCAAAGCCATGAAGGCTATTCTGCTATTTGCTTGCAGACAATTTACCTATCTCCTTAATTATCCTCCTTAAATGGGACTCTGGCTGCAGACAGGGGATGATGTCAACTCCCAAGTCCTTCTCAAACACAGAATCCTAAAGCTAATTTCCTGCTGGATAATACAGCAATCAGATTGAGGCTGTTATTTGATTTGTCCCATTCTCATTACTTTACATTTGCTCAGGTGGAATTTCATCAACCATGATCCAGACTATGGAGTTCATTTAGGTCCCTCTGTAAGTTTTTCACTGCCCTCATGACTTTTGTATCATCTGCAAACATATCCATAAAGGAATCCAAACCTTCAGGTAAAGCCATGCTATATTTCAATAAGATCAGCACCTACCTCACCCTCCTCTCAAGCAACCCTGTAGTCAGCCGGACATCAACCTCTCCTCATACAGAAAACAGATAAATGTATTGATGGGTACAGTATACTTATTCATAAAGTTCAATCAATAACCTTTGTATTATTTATCATCATACTGTAGTTAGTATATTGATGAAAACTTTATACATTATAGTAAAGAATCTTCATCAAAAAGGGAACTTTGGCACTGGCTGGGGACAGCACCCCCTTTTAATAAGGAAATCTGTCTTTGTTTATACTAAAGTTGCTTATATCAGCCTTTTCTAGGAGTGAAGCCTTTGATATAGATGAGGGACACCTGTATTAGGAATTGGCATAAATTTTTGCTCAGCTTCTGTCTTTGTACTTGATGGGTACAATTTATCCACAACCAGTGTCACTGGGTCTATATTTTCAAACTGAAATTTCAAGCACAGAGCCCTTCTTAAGACTTTACAAGATTTTAGTAAATTATGATGGCATACAAACAGGTGTTACTCTTTAATACACTGCAGACTTTAATATATTCTCCATCTATAATCTGAGAATATACTATAGCTTATCATGAGGACAGAGGACAGTACAAAAATCACCAAGTGGTGAGTGGCAAGGTTGGTGAAACAGCATGTAGATTAGTAAGTGTTGGGAGAAAATAGTGTTTTTCTGAGGAGGAATTATGTACAGATGCATACAAAAATATGATTTCTGGAGAAAGTTGAGGAACAGAAAGCATAAGAAAAATGTGACTTTTAACAAGTGTGGTTCTTTTGTAATAAATAACAAGGAATTCCCTTCAACATAATAGGGAAGGATATTAAAGCTAAAAGAAAGTGGGTGAGGCATTAATGATCCCTAGACCACTGCACAAATATTTCTATGATTATCAAACAAAAAACGGTCATACATAAATAACATTTATAAAACTGGATGCAAAAATTGCCACAAATCAGAGCATTATACTCAATTCAGAAGCAAAAATTTTTAATTACAATGCTAAAAAATATATGTTTTTCATTTTAACATCATGACAGAAAAGAACATTGAAGGTATATATAAAATATATATCCTTTGCAAATATACAAAAGGAAAAGTTCAACATTATGAGTCACCACTATCATATTCATAAAATATGAAAAAGCAAAAAGAATTCAAAAACATACATCATAATACATCGTAAATCAGTATAAAATGTAATAAATAAAACAAGAACCATCACTTTGATAGTTCATAAACACACATCATACAATTTACATAGGCTGCTTCATTGTGTATGTACATCTAAATTAAGCACTGTATTTTGTTTCTTCCTGCATTCTTGTGTAAGATATCCTCTTTAGTTTGCTTGCCAATCATTTTCTTTTCAAGTAACTTATACAAATCTGTTCTGCATTATGAGAAGAATACACCTACAATAAGTTGACATCTTGACAACACATTTTCAAGATATATAGATTCCTTATTTTCTTTTTTAAACAGATTATATATACTGATGAATAACCTATAATCTACCACTTCTGTTCATGGAAGTTTTTATATTCTAGGAAATGCATATATGCAGACTTAGGGTGAGTTCAAGGTTCTGTTAAAAAAAAATATAGTATGAAAATAAGGCATAACATACTGTACACACTCGGATGTGACTACAGTATGATTATAAATTCTTTATGTTTGTGGCATTCTCTCAGTAATTAGATGTGTGAGGATTAGACAACTGGATTATGGTTGTGATGATCATCAGTTTCATCATCATCCAACTGAACATTCACCTCACAAGGCTGACTGCTACAGCTGCTACTTCTGCTTACATTATTATTATTATTACAATTGTTGGAAATGTTGGCAATGCTTGCTTGTGGGCTAGTTGGATGAAGTTTGGAGTTCGATGTGTGCAGCTCAGTAAGAAGTGGCACCTCACACATGCAGCCTGAAGCAGACCTGCAGTGGCCCCGTTTAGGTTCACCGGGCTTCTGAGGGTCATGTCTCAAACTATCACTTCTGTCACTACTGCTGCTACTACCATCTGCACTACTGCTGCCATCCCTGCTGCTGTTGCTGCTGCTACCATCACTTGCATTGCTGTTTTGGCTGGTGTTGTCGTGGTCATCGTCAGGAGCTGTATGGTGGTTGTCATTGGTAGTATGGTGATGTAGGGAGGTCTGGCTAATGAGTGACATGCAAGAATTTGTCTTAGTAGGAAACATTGTGTGAGGAAGGTTGAGGCCAGCCAACGGGGAGGCAGGAGCACGACCAAGGAGTGGTGTGCCCTGATCTACACCTGCCAAAGGCACCTTGGCAATCTGTGGTGAGGCTTGGGGGTCATCCCTCTCTCCATCCAAAGCAGGGGGGGTTTTATCTTCCCTGTCCAAGTGTAAGAGGAAGAGTGCAACAATGTTGACAATGAAACCGAGTAAAGTCAGAATAATGTTCTTGATGCCTATTTCTCGCAGTTCAGTGTAGAGAATTGAGGAAGCAATGATGACAAGCGAAGTAAAAAGCACGTAGTTGACAGACATAAAAACCGAGCTGTTGAACAGGTCAAGTGCTCGCTGCATGTAAATAGTCTCAATTAAGAGGCAGGTCACTAGTGCCACCAAACATACCCAGGTGGCCCAATTAGTGAATTCATTGGTGCCACCAATGGTCTGCTTCAGTGCCAGTCCAATGCCCTTGCAGAACATAACAGATAGTGAACCAAATGAGGAACAAATAGTAATGTATAACAGCACATAGCGATGGCCATAGCGAGGCACTAAGGCCATGAACAAAGCTGAGATAAAGACCACAAGGCTAGCATACACCAGAAAGCCTGGGTGGAGCAGCTGGGATTGCAGTTCCTCCATACTGGCAATTTCACGATCTTTTGGACCACAGAGTGTAACGATGACACAGCCCACCAGTACCAGTGCACAGCCCAGCTTACCTAGCATTCCCAGGTGCTCCTTCAGGAAATATGGAGACAGAGCCGCAGTACACACAATGGAAAAGACACCCAGGGGTGTTACTAATATGGCAGGGGCAAATATATATGCCACAAAGTTGGTAAGTTCCCCAAGACCCATGAGGGAGATGCCAAGCCACCACTTGGGGAGACGCAGGTAGCCATAGCCTCCATCCACAGCACGTGTTCCACCCTGGTCCTGGAAATATATATGTTTATCATTTCTTTGCAGACAATGACATATATACATCAGAGAAGGTACTAAAAATAAAAGTCCTCATACAAGACAAACATAATGAAGCATCAGAAAAGCTACATATGTCTTCATACAAGACATACAAAATGAAGCACAAAAGAAGATAAATAAAGCATATGTCTTTGAACAAGATATACAAAATGAAAAATCAGAGATGCATAAAAACACATCTTCATACCATATATACAAAATGAAGAACAAAAGAAGTTACACGAAAATGTCTTTGTATAAGATATACATAAAAGATATACTAAATGAAACATTTCAGGAGGCTCACTCTCCATCTCTCTATTAACTAGAGTGGAATCAAAAGCATTCTCTTCTCATCAATTCTCCTGACATCAGCGGTCTTGAAACTTCCCTTTCTGTGTGCCACAATGTTGCTGCTCTCTCTATTATATGGGTATTATTTTGGTCACTGTTTTTGTGAACTGTTTGTGTGCAGATCTATGCTAATTGTGAGATTTGGGTATATCTGCTAATGTGATTTTCCTACATCCGAGTGTTTATGTTTGTAAATATGAAATCCAAAAGTACACAAATATCTCCTACTCCAGAATCAGCAGTTAAACAAAAATGGACCAGTCTGACCTTTGAAATGAAGCTAGAAATCTTACATCAAACTGATGCTGGTAATGGAAGCATTAGCACTTAGGTGCTCTTACAGCCTGGGTGAGTCTACAATCTGCAGTATACAGAAGAATGAAGAGAAAATTCGATTTACTGTAGTCCACTACTCCACTGACTTCAAAGGTAACACTTAGGGTTAGAAATCCACTTATGGAGAAGATGGAGAAAATGCTCTCATTATACACAGAGCTTGAGACAAAAAGGAAAAACAGCCTTAGTAACATTCAGTTAAGGCCTAAAACTCTTAGGATTTATGGATTTATGGGCGTTTATGTAAAGAAGAATGTAGCTTAGCCAGAGCCATTTCAAGCAGGAAAAGGATGGCTTTATTACAAGTTTATTCAATGTCAGAAACTACATAACATGAAGGTAATGCAAGCATCTGTCTGAGATATATGCGATCTCTTCTTGAGTAAGGTTTTTGCAGAACATAACCCCCCACACAAAGCCACAGAGCAAAGGATGAGCAATTTCTGAATTATTTATTAAATCAAGAATAAATCTTGAATAACCAACTGATTTCCCCAGGGTTTTCAGATAACAGAAGTTTGACTGTAAAATGTCGTCTTCACTTTTCCATAATGTTAGTGTGAGGTATAAAGGGAAAGAATAGCATGCTGTATCTTAGAGTGCTGTATGATATGAGACACATGAAGGGAGTCTTCGACATGTAGAGGAACTGAGAAGTTCTGACAGGGACACCAGTAAGGAAAAAATTACCTCCAAGTCCCTGAGAGCCAGCTTCTTGAAGATGACGGAGACGCCGATGAAGAGGCAGGAGGAGAAGGCCAAGATAAGACCAATGAACGTGTCTAAGGGGACCATCTGGGGTCCTAGATCCTCCTCTGTTATGTTCCTCGCCTCGCTGATGTTCTGCATCTCACTCATGGTCGCTACCTGCAAGAAGAACCTGGAGTTACTTACGCTCTCCACATATCATTGTTGCTCTTGGGGCAAACGTTATTTGGCAATCTATCTTATTTTTGACATTGTTCAATTTCCCTTGCACCACCTCTGCGTTACGCCGAGATAGGCTACGGTTTGGGGACTAGGAGGTCAAATTGGTTGTACTGTTTTAAATTGCCCAGATTTCAAAATGTCAATTTGTCTGAGTTCTCCCCCGACCCCTGTAAGCTCAAATGTAATCAAAATTGACTCTCATTCATCGCAATTAGACCAATCAAGACTGATGAAGACACTGATTAAAGCAAGTAACACTGATGTAGGAACTAATCAAACCTAGTTAGATTGACGTAGGGCTAAATCAAACTAAATGCAACTGAAGTAGGAACTAATTAAACCAAGTAACACTGACGTAGGAACTAATCAAACTAAATACTACAACCATCGAAACTTATCACATCTCATACCAATGACGTAAGAACCAATTACGCCACCTAACGCTCATGTAACGACCAATTACACCACCTAGTGCTAATTAATAACCAATTACACCACTAATACCTATGTTAGAACCATATACACCATCAGACACTAAGATAAGAACTAATAACACCACCCATCGGGCGTGTAAACCAATTACACAACCAAACAGTGATGTAAGAACCAATTTCAGATCATATATTCATGCAGGAACCAGTTATATTGTCTTCCACTGACACACGAACAAAATTTACGATCTAACATCGATACAGGAAACATACTGCACCGTCTACCACTGATACAGGAAATGCATTGCACCACCTACCACTGATACAGGAAACATATTGCACCACCTATACCAATGAGGCAGCCACCAGTTGCACCACCTATAACACTGAGGCAGGCTATCAATTGCACCACCTCCCATTGAGGTAGCCACCAGTTGCACCACCTCCCACTGTGAAAGCCATGAGGCACACACATACACACACGTAAGCATAAAAGTAGTGGTAATGACATCAAAAATTCTGCTATGTTCCTCCCCACTGAGAACAGCAATCAATGATTAACGCCAACACGTGACGTGAATGGTATGCTTTGTGCTCTGACACTCTATGCTGAGTGGTGTGTGTGTGTGTGTGTGTGTGATTACTATCTGTGTGTTATGAGGGGGGAGAGTTGCATTCGTGTTGCCTCGTTTATTGTGTGTATATATATATATATATATATATATATATATATATATATATATATATATATATATATATATATATATATATATATATATATATAACTAGTCTTTGCCAAGTTCAAAATTCATCCACCAGCACCGAGGGACAGCATGAACACCTGGGTTGGATGGGGGTCCACCCTCTCAGCCCAGGATTCGAACCCACCCAGGTCCGTGTTGACTCATGGTCAGGAACGCTAACCATTATACCACGGTGTGTGTGTGTGTGTGTGTGTGTGTGTGTGTGTGTGTGTGTGTGTGAGTGGCAATATACATGATAGATGTTTTTGTCCATCGGTAGGTTCTGTTGGCCTCAAGCTCAAAACGCTCATAATTTACCTTCCCAGAATCAATAACAATGACACACACACACACACACACACACACACACACACACACACACACACACACACAGCCTGACAATCATGCAATCCTCACATCCATCCAACTATCGGATACTTACTGTGGAAATTATCTGATCTAAATTACGCCTTAGAATCAACCCCGACACCGAGGCAACACGATCCACTGGTTGAAGTACCCGACATACGGAAGACTAGGAGGCTGGAGGAGGGTATCATCTTGAGAAGCCCTCCCATGACATAAAAGAAGGTAGATACATGTGCTTTTAAAATGACTATAACCACCATCTGTCCCATTGTCCTGCTTGAATAAAATGATTTCTGCTTGGGTTTTCATGACAGCGCGCCAAACACACCACTGAAATTTCTGTCACACGCAGTCCAAGGAGTTTCTGTTAAATAGGTACAATGCACCGTTAAATGACGCTTTCATAGTAATAATATACCTTCAAAAACACATTTAGCATAAGGAGCTAAAAAAAAAAAAAAAATGGGTACCATACGCTTAGAGTATTAAATACCATTATAATACCTTCATTAAGACGTGTTCACATGTTATTCTTTAGACAATGACTAGAGATCTAATCTATCATCATTATCAGTTCAACTAAGTGGTTATTAACATAACAAAATACATTTGATCAACCACTTCATTTATTCATAACATGCACGGCGAGTCGATCCGAAATCCTTGTTAACGTTTGTACGAAGCTAAAAGCGTTGCTGTCCCCGCGAGCAGTCATGTATGTAAAATGCTGTCATACATCATGTTACTGAAAATATGAAGATATTGATAGCTTCTGTTGACGTGGCTGTAGATTTATAGTCGTATGTGTTCTACACGGAGCGTAACCCTCACTAGCAAAAGCACGTTTTCTGTTGACACTTTGGAGCAACGAGCCAAAATTATAAAAAAAAGAAACTAACATATGAGATAATTTCTCATCTTTTTTTTTTTTGGGCTAATATTTCGCAGAATATATTTTTGCGTAACTGTCACTTAACTTCTACAGGTCGTCCATTTGTTTCTCTACACACAGAGTCTTGGGCTTGTGTGCAATCGGCAAAAACATAAAACTGACATTAAACTTAGCCCGCTTTTTAGTCATCCATCTGTTACATGAATCATATATATATATATATATATATATATATATATATATATATATATATATATATATATATATATATATATACATGAAGTCATCCAGTTGTTAGTATGTAAGGACAAACGGTAATACACCTATCATTACAAACTAGATATCATTACCATTGCTTCAACTGCCGTTATGCTGTGTGTGTGTGTGTGTGTGTGTGTGTGTGTGTGTGATGAACTGCTTCATCCTAAAGAAATTCAATTCGGGTAAGTGCAGTCTCTGAGTTGCCTGCCGCCAATCCCGTTGAAATGGTGGCAGTTGAAGATTCTTTACAGTTACCCATCTCATAAACGAAGAGAGGAGAAGAAAACGAGATTAAACCCGACGACGTCTGCAAGGAAAACGGAAACCCCCACTGCATATAAACTCCTCGCCCTCTGTCTCAACTCCATCAGAAAATTAGAATGAGATAATTTTATCAGGCATTGAGGCAAAAACAAGGCTATTCTTTTATCAGGAGTCGCATTAAGTCCAAAAAATATTAGGCCAGTTTATCAGTGGGTTGTCTGACTCAGTGAGACCAAGGAGTTACATAAATAGAAACATGCTTATCATCTTTCGCGACACCAAGATTAAATCTATTTTGGAAGGTAAGCTTAAGGGACATCATGGTAAACATATTACTGAGACTTTCGCTCTTACACACCAAACGGTATAGATGTAAGAGGATATATATATATATATATATATATATATATATATATATATATATATATATATATATATATATATATATATATATGGGTATGTTTGAGGGAATAGTGGTTCCAACAATGTTGTATGGTTGCGAGGCGTGGGCTATGGATAGAGATGTGCGCAGGAGGATGGATGTGCTGGAAATGAGATGTTTGAGGACAATGTGTGGTGTGAGGTGGTTTGATCGAGTAAGTAACGTAAGGGTAAGAGAGATGTGTGGAAATAAAAAGAGCGTGGTTGAGAGAGCAGAAGAGGGTGTTTTGAAATGGTTTGGGCACATGGAGAGAATGAGTGAGGAGAGATTGACCAAGAGGATATATGTGTCGGAGGTGGAGGGAACGAGGAGAAGAGGGAGACCAAATTGGAGGTGGAAAGATGGAGTGAAAAAGATTTTGTGTGATCGGGGCCTGAACATGCAGGAGGGTGAAAGGAGGGCAAGAAATAGAGTGAATTGGAGTCATGTGGTATACAGGGGTTGACGTGCTGTCAGTGGATTGAAGCAAGGCATGTGAAGCGTCTGGGGTAAGCCATGGAAAGCTGTGTAGGTATGTATATTTGCGTGTGTGGACGTGTGTATGTACATGTGTATGGGGGGGGGGGGGTTGGGCCATTTCTTTCGTCTGTTTCCTTGCGCTACCTCGCAAACGCGGGAGACAGCGACAAAGTATAAAAAAAAAAAAAAAAAAAAAAAAAATATATATATATATATATATATATATATATATATATATATATATATATATATATATATAATTTCTAAAGGGTCGCAGCGCCGGAATCAAGAGTCGCACCGTCGTGCTCAAAGGGGGTCGTACGACCATACTCAAAGGGGTCGTACGACATACTCAAAGAGGTCGTACGTTCGTGCTCATAGGTGTCGTACGTTCATACTCAAAGGGGTCGTACGACATATTCAAAGAGGTCGTACGTTCGCGCTCATAGGTGTCGTACGTTCATACTCAAAGGGGTCGTGCGACATACTCAAAAGGGTCGTAAGTTCGTGCTCATAGGTGTCGTACGTTCATACTCAAAGGGGTCGTACTTTCGTGCTCAAAGGGGTCGTACTTTCGTGCTCAAAGGGGTCGTGCTTTTCGTGCTCAAAGGGGTCATACTTTCGTGCTCATAGGGGTCGTGCCTTTGTGCTGAAAGGGGTCGTACTTTCGTGCTGAAAGGGGTCGTACTTTCGTGCTCAAAGGGGTCGTACTTTCGAGCTCATAGGGGTCATACTTTCGTGCTCATAGTGGTCGTGCCTTCGTGCTGAAAGGGGTCGTACTTTCGCGTTCAATCGGGTCGTACTCTCTGGCTCAAAAAAAAAAAAACCTCACTAAAATCACCCCCCAATACACCGCCGGTTGGTCTATGCTCAAAAACACGTCGAGAGATGTGTGAGTCAGTGGCTCTGGAATTCGCCCACAACGACACTGAAAGAGAGCTGGTCAATCCGATATCGCCCGCCCATCCGATATATCGGCACCACAAGTCTCCCCGTATCGGAATGAAGCCATATTTTAAATCCATTTATACACTAAGCCAAGCGCGTGGGAGCGGAGGACGTACAGTATACATGTATGAATAATAATAATAATAATAATAATAATAATAATAATAATAATAATAGTAATAATAATAATAATAATAATAATAATAATAATAATAATAATGATAATAATAACAATAGTAATAATAACAGTAATAATAATAATAACAATAATAGTAATAATAATAATAGTAATAATAATAATAATAATAATAATAATAATAATAATAATAATAATAATAATAATAATAACAATAGTAATAATAATAATAGTAATGATAATAATAATAATAATAATAATAGTAATAATAGTAATAGTAATAATAATAATAATAATAATAATAATAATAATAATAATAATAGTAATAATAATAGTAATAATAATAATAATAAACACATATGAACAGTTTACTGGCAACACTGGCGTTGTGGGCTGATACTACAATGTAAATACAGGAAATACAGACAGTAAATATACAAATGTTAATAAATGACAAATGTTATCCAAATGTTCACAAAAAAATGGGATGAGGCTTTTATTGTAAGCGGTTTGCACAAGCATGGATGGCCTCGACGCGGTTCGTGTGGTGTCGAACTGCAACCCGGAGACGAGGGATCTCTAGTGGCCTGAGTATGTCGGTGGCGGGTATGGTGCACAAGATTTTTTCCCCCCCTAACTGTCGAATGACGTCCAAGTGATGGTTGAGAGATCAGGAATGCCCTTTTTTGCATCTCGTCCAGTAGCACCAATAGACAGACAGACAGACAGATAGATGGATAGATAGATAGATAGATAGACAGATAGATAGATAGAGAGAGAGATAGAGAGAGAGAGAGAGAGAGAGAGAGAGAGAGAGAGAGAGAGAGAGAGAGAGAGAGAGAGAGAGAGAGAGAGAGAGAGAGAGAGAGTGGGTATGTAGGCCTTGAAATAAACATGCCCATCTGTTCACGTTGAGTGTTTACGATCCATATTCATGAATCGCCATGAACACGAAGCCCTGCACAGCACCCAGGCTGCAACACGCACTCACCCGCCCGCCCGCCGCGAGAGAGAGAGAGAGAGAGAGAGAGAGAGAGAGAGAGAGAGAGAGAGAGAGAGAGAGAGAGAGAGAGAGAGAGAGAGAGAGAGTGCGTCTCGGGGTAACTCTCACACGCACTCATAACGTCGCGCGCACTCTCTCGCGTACAAGACACGCGTCGCGCAGCGTCGCATCTGGCCGTCTGGTGTTATCACCTCCTCACACACACACACACACACACACACACACACACACACACTGACCTGTGCACCAGTCGCAAAACGTCGAAGGACCTCGTGTGACCTTTGTATGACCCTAGTGTTACCCCTATGGTCATAGGTCATGTCCATGGAAAAGGTAGACAGTTTTGACCCCACCCACCCACCACGATAGGACTCGTATATAATCACCCACGGGCTTAGGGACCACAACCTAAGCATCTAAAAACACTCTACCTTTTCCAAGTTCTCCCTATGTAAACTCACGCCCCAAATAACCTGTCTCCCTCCACTTTGCTTTCAGTCACATCTACTCCTAACTTTCTCCTCTCACACGCTCTCCCTAGTTCGGACACCAGCTTTTACAATTTCTCACTCGATTCTGTCACCAGTGCCGCGTCATCAGCATACAACACCTGCCTCACCTCCCAGGTCCTACATCACCCCCAGCAGACAGCAGCCCCTCTCTTCCAAAACCCGAGCAACAGTGTAAATATCTCTGTTTATGGGGAAGATGAGGAAAGACCACAGTCCTATAAGCATATACAAATTATATATATTGCAAAGGATCACAATCTTGCGCGTGATCAAGATAATCCTATGACTCTACGGGGAAAATGAAACACGAAAAGTTCCCAAGTGCACTTTTCGTGTAATAATCACATCATCAGGGGAGACACAAGAGAGGAATATAACAGTCAGTTGATATACATATATTTTTTTTTTTTTTTTTTTCATACTATTCGCCATTTCCCGCGATAGCGAGGTAGCGTTAAGAACAGAGGACTGGGCCTTTGAGGGAATATCCTCACATGGCCCTCTTCTCTGTTCCTTTTTTTGGAAAAATATATATATATATATATATATATATATATATATATATATATATATATATATATATATATATATATATATATATACGAACTACACACACACACACCCGTACAGATACAGTATAAATAAAGACTCCTGGCCACCTGCAGCTGGGCAAGCGTTAAGGCTGTTCTCACCAACAACGACACAAGGATTCCCGACACTCTTGCGCCGAACACATCCCAAATGCAGCGAGTGGGGGGAGGGGGAAGCATTGTATTCAATGACGTGATCGGCGTTCCGGACTGACGGAGAGGGGGGGGGGGGCTGCAAGTGGGGGGTGTGTGGGGGAAGGATGGACTAAGGGGGGGGGTGTTGTAGGGAGGGAGGGAGGGCTGGGGTGAGTCACGTGTTTTGTGAGTGAATGTTACCACACAGTGCAAACCCTGCCCGCCCTATTACGCTGATTGGATGGGTTCCTTATGTATAAGAAACCGGTGTGAAGGTAAGAGCCCATGTGGGGTTATGGTATACAGGAAAAAATCATACAAGTGATAGCAAAGGAAATTGGTAAAAGTAATAAAGCAGACAGAAGAAATAATAATAATAATAATAATAATAATAATAATGATAATAATAATTAGTAATAATGGCAACAGCAGTAGTAGTAATAATATAATAATAATAATAATAATAATAATAATAATAATAATAATAATAATAATAATAATAATAACATTAATGATAATAATAATAATAATAATAATAATAATAATAATAATAATAATTAGTAATAATGGCAACAGCAGCAGCAGCAGTAGTAGTAATAATATAATAATAATAATAATAATAATAATAATAATAATAATAATAATAATAATAATAATAATAATAACATTAATGATAATAATAATAATAATAATAATAATAATAATAATAATAATACGACATTAATGATCATAATAATCATTAGGTTGGTCATGTTATTATGGGAGGTGTGTGTGTGTGTGTGTGTGTGTGTGTGTGGTGGGGGGGGTTTGGCCAGGTCATCAAATTTCAGGTTCAGAGACCACTCAGGTCCAGGTCTGTACAGTACTTCAGGTCACCGAACCATCAACAGGTCAACGAACCCTTGAAAAAAAAAATATACCTCTGCTTGTTTTATTTACACTCACCTGCATGATTCTTTTACACTCTACCTCTCCCAAGCGATTTGTTTACACCCTGTACCTCCTTCGGTGCCTCTTTTACACCCTACACCTTTCTTATGTACAGTCTACATTACGCCTTCATCTGTTTCATTTACATCCTTCGCCTGTCTCATTTACACCCTTCTGTATCACTCATACCCTTAACACCTTGACATCCTTCCGTTTCATTTACACCCTATTCGTCTAATTTACATGCTTATCAGTTTCATTTACACCCTATTCGTCTAGAGTACATCTTCGTCAGTTTCATTTACATGCTTCTGTCGCATTCGACTTTTTCTTCTCTCATTTAAAAACTTTCTTCTGTCTCATTTACACCCTTCATCTGTTTCATTTACATCATTTTCTGTCTCATGAAACACACATCACCTGCCTCAATGACAGCCATCTCTCATTTACACCATCAATTGTCTCATTTACATAGTGCTACCTCATTTACACCTCACTTACACCCTCAACTTTTTTCCTCTACCTTCTACTATGTGTGCCGCCTTCACCTATCTACCCTCCCTTATCTACACCCAAAGCTTTCCAACCCTGTCTTATCTACCCCATGCGACAGCATTATTTCTACCCACATCTACGTATCGCGTTACCAAATTGCTCGCATTGTGTGATGCTGAACACCCGCATTTAGCATCATCACCACCATTCATCTTTATCATGACTCATTACTACTTCTCCCGATGTAATTATCATAATTATGATGGTTATTATAATCATCATTACGACAGAAGTTCAATTTACTGATATATCTACAACGTCGGTTTGAATGAAAGGCAAGAGGAGGCAATGTAGAAATAATACATAAAAAAACTCCATATTAAACGTAAAGAAAATTACGTAAAAAGGAAACATCAGAAATGATAAAAATCGGAAAAAAAATAGAAATGATAAAAATAGGGAAGTGGTGCACGTTGACCAATTTTCTATGGATCTGGGGGGCAAGATTTATATTCTTTTTGTCTAATTAGTCGTGTTACAAGACTTCTCAGATCATTAGGGCAGATGATTACACTTACTGGATAATTACATTACAATTTCACAATTTGTCGATTCCAAGTATCGTTTTCTAAGAGATTTCGTAAATAAACGTAATTCCAGCCACCGTTTTCTATGAGTTATTCTATAAACGTAATAAGCGAATAAATAACGTTATTCTGTCATTAGAGAAAAGACAACATACAAAAAAAGTAACTAAAGCTATTTACCGTATTCTGGAATGTTCTGAGAAAGGCTAAAAATCACTTATTCGTAAAAGCGTGTTCGAATTCCTGGTTTGATTGCAGGTATTCAGGGGGCCAGAGAGCTATAAACAAACTGAGAACAATGACGTGAGAGAACTTTTTTTTTTTTCTTTTATTTGGTGTGTGTGTGTGTGTGTGTGTGTGTGTGTGGGGGGGGGGGGGGGGGAGGGTACGACGGCGCGCTTACAAACTACGACGGTACGACCCTTGAGCACGACATTACGACCCTTGTGTGTGTGTGTGTGTGTGTGTGTGTGTATGTATGTATGATAGCCTTGCCCTTTGACCTGACCGTCCAGCTCAGGGTGTACGTGTGTGTGTGTGTGTGTGTGTGTGTGGTCAGTTCATCATGGCCGAGGAATACATACCCAAACTCTGTCGATCTACGAGTCATACAAATCTCTCTCTGTAATGACAGTATCGCTACAATGGCTTCTATGTAGAAACTGCATAGTTGGACTCACACACACACACACACACACACACACACACACACACACACACACACGCAAACACACACACAAACACAAGGTCGAGAAATACCTAAGTCTGCCTCTAATTAAAGAAACCGGAGGTCTTGTTTAGATGTGGAATCTTATTTTCTCTTTTCCCGCCCGAACAGCTGCTCGGT
This sequence comes from Panulirus ornatus, assembly GCF_036320965.1. NCBI lineage: Eukaryota > Metazoa > Arthropoda > Malacostraca > Decapoda > Palinuridae > Panulirus > Panulirus ornatus. The sequence continues at coordinate 22,913,483 of NC_092225.1, read as the reverse complement.
TTATATATATATATATATATATATATATATATATGTATATATGGAGTACTGCTCTCACATCTGGGGTGGTTCTAACTCTGCATCATTACTGGACAGAGTCGAAAGCGATCCGACTTAACTACTCTCCCAGGCTAACTTCCAAACGTGACCCCCTTGACCTACGCCACAATGTTGGTTCACTTTCCCTCTTCTGTAGGTATTACTTCGTTTTTTTTTTTTTTTTTTTTGCTCCCGAGAGCTGGCTGCTTGTGTGCCCCCCACTACTACCTAGACCACGCACTACTCGGCAAGTGGCTGCGTCACATGATTACTACTGTGTGGCCGTTGGCAACTTAAAGGTGAGGCCGTTTTGATATCTGTTTCTTTCCCTACACCTCCAAGCTTTGGAACACTTCAGAGCCGGTCGAACCGCTCTGTGAAGCATGTACATAGAAGCTGAAAGCGTCCATTACAAGCATGTACGTAGAAATTAAAAGCGTCCATTACCGTTAAAGCAACACTGAATGGTAGCTAAACCTTGTTTCTACCTAAAATGAAAACTGGTTGCATTTTCTTTCCAGTCTTCACTCTATATCTCTCCCCGTTCTAGATCTAATGTGACCACCAGTCCATTTCCTTTCCCAACGCACGACTCTTCTTCACTTACACTACTTTACGCACAACATGATATATTCCCTAATTATGATATATACATAATTCTCACTTTTACCTCGAGAACCATAATTAAGCTTACGTAATCACCAGAGCCATAAATAACACCCAGCTTAATTACTTGACCCTCATGCGGTAATTATACACAGTGCGGAAGTGTAGCCAAAAAATAAAAAAAAAGGGCTGAATAATTAAGGGTTGAATAATTAAGGGTCTTCCAATATTCGTATATCTACCTGCTCGAATTCAGCAGCGGACGCAAATTTTTTCCCCTCCCCCTGGTAGAGCACTGACGGTAAGTCTTGTTCAAACGTGCGGCATTAATGAACATGTTAATTATACTTCTACTATCACTTTCATCGTCATTTAAACGTTACTTTGCTCTTACGTAAAATGATTAACGATCTCTGACCACGACGGTACGGGACTCTATACATGAACGACGTGCTCAAGGGTCGTACCGTCGTGCTCAAGGGTCGTAATGTCGTACTTAAGGGTCGTTCCGACGAGATTTTTAAATTTTTCAGTATATAAATACACACACACACACACACACACATATATATATATATTCTTTTTCTTTCTTCTTTCATACTATTCGCCATTTCCCGCATCAGCGAGGTAGCGTTGAGAACAGAGGACTGGGCCCTTGAGGGAATATCCTCACCTGGGCCCCTTCTCTGTTCCCCTTCTCTTTTGGAAAATTAAAAAAAAGTGAGAGGGGAGGATTTCCAGCCCCCCGCTCCCTCCCCTTTTAGTCGCCTTCTACGACACGCAGGGAATACGTGGGAAGTATTCTTTCTCCCCTATCCCCAGGGATATATATATATATATATATATATATATATATATATATATATATATATATATATGGCATGATATTTATATATATATTTGAGCAGGCAAAATATTTTCTATTACACTGTTCATCAAACACACACTCGCTTTCTTTTATTTTTCATTTTGCTCACCACACGTTTTGCCTCATGAGATAAAGTGTGAATAAACATGAACACCTGCCCATCCTTAGTAAAACTGATCATAAATGATACAACATAGTATAAAGAACAAAACATGCCTGAATCACATCTTGAAATGTTAAACAAGTGAGAGCGGTGATGCAGATCAATGTGTTGATCGGTGGACCGTGTTCCCTCGGAGGAGTCCATGCGTGATAGGGTGGGTGGCAGGAGTCCAACTCGTTGGACCAGCAGCTGACGGGGTTTGCCTGAGGGCTGAGCAACTGGGGAAAGTCCGGTAGAAATGGGTCTTTTGGGGAGGTTGGGGTTGGGATGTGGGTCCCGTAGAGACATGAAACATGGCCTCTGTTATCTGTAATCTTGTAGGGTTGCGAGAGAATGTTCCAGTACCATCGTGTTTTCATTACGAT